>NW_027305535.1:422500-463000 GCF_039555335.1 Amphiura filiformis
TAATATACATTATTGTTGCCTAATTAACATATTCAGTGTTTCGAAACTTAAAACTGGCTTCAGCAAAGAGATTCATTTGGTAGGATTGTTGAGATCATAAACTGGTTAATTATGCTAACCAAATGCAATAAATATTACTCACGGAACTGAGCTTTCGCCATTTTGGCTGATGGCTTGATCACAGATCAACTGGTTCACTGCTTTTCCCGCGAAACTTGGTTGCTATTGACACATTCTCGTTACCCGGAAGTGATGTTGATTTTAATCAGTGGGTCAAATCGCATTAAACAGGCAAAGTTCGCTAAACTGAGGTCTGCTTCAATTGCCAACCTTTATCGAGGGGCCAGTTTGAGGTTTCATAGTCATCTATTACCTATACCATTTTTCACCCCGATATGGCAGTGACGTCAACGCGTTGAAACGACTGTTTCGCTCGCGCATCTATGCGGCGTCTTTAAGCGCGTGCGAATGTACACCAGCGCTTTGATCGAACTCTAGCGAGTGAGGCTGCACCTAATAAAATTCGTACAGTACTTCATCAGGGTGAAAATGGTATTGAAAATCGCAAACCAGCCAAATTTGTCATATGTTTGAATAGCTAGTAGAAAAACCGTGAATATAGTGTCAGAAAGTCTCACACATCTTAGCATAACCTTGTCGTTAATGTGACACCGAATGCAGCGCCATTTTTGGAATACATTCGATCATTGTGTGGGCAAATATTTGGTCAAATGTAGGCTAAGTAGCCTAAATCATGAAAATCGCATAATCAGAATAATACCAGCCAGCAACGGACATTGAGACAACACTACGTGTGAAGTTTGAGGTAAGTAAAGCTTTTCCTTGTTATAAAAAACAAGGAAAAAGCAGTCATTTTTATCACAACGCGATATATTCAAAAAGTACATTTTGAGAGGGCCTACGCTGGTTCGTTTGATTCTAGTTTAAAATGTGTTCATCACCTGCAGTCCGATTTGGTATCTATGGTTTCATCAAAGTCTTGGGAACTAATGTGGATGGTATTTTGGTTAAAAAAACGATACTGTTAAAAATTATAGGTATGCATGCAAGTGACATTTCTATGTAAAATTCATTGAAAATTGCCGGCTAAAGAGTGCATAAATTAAAATCGCGAAGAGTAATAGTAACAATAACTATCTACATTCCAAGCGGAAACGCTTTTCAAAAACATATATATATACGCACGAATGGAAATACCCATCCGATCGTCTACCCAGGGTAAGGTTACCCAGAGTAACCTTACCTTGGGTAGACTCTATATAACTTTGTAAAAATCTGGATATATATCCGTGTGCTGTTACTAACCATGCTAACACAGACAGGGTATATGACGTATGACTTCTTGCCAACGTGTAATGCCTATTAAAATTATACTCTATGAACATTATACATTTTTTGCAGTGTCAACCCAGGGTAACCGTTGAAGACATATTGTCAACTTCAGGTAGTTAGTTTAGTGTGCTGGTCAACCTGGGGTAGTCACGATGTACACTTTAATTTAATACACATATATTTATGTGAACTTGAAAGATGAACATAGTTTAAATGCTACATGCTGGGAAATTTCGATATGTGCAATTTAGGCGCTCAATATTGTCAAAAATAATACAGGTATATTATTACTCAACTTTCTATTTTACTGGTATATAGGCCTAATTACTTTATTCTTCCTTTATCTTTTTAGTTTCTTTATCTTTCTAACATTCCAAACACCGGCCAAACCCAATCTCTTCTCACTTTTCATTCTGAACTTACATGTACACGTGTTATCATGGTTATGGGCTCTGGGTTATGGGTTAATAAAACTGTACATAATAAATTGTAAATACCAACTTGGACTACCGGTACGTACATGTACCACGGCCATGTCCACGCTACGGACGTCCCGTGCTGTGTAAACACTGGGAACGCTACATTATTTGTTTTTCACGCTATGAAACTTCGTGAAATGATTGAATTTATGTAATTATTCCTTCATGTTATTTATATGTCTTCCTCATATGTAATTATTATATTTGTAGTGCAAAGGGCCAAGGGCCTATATGTACAAATAAAATCTAAACTGAAACTACATAATGTCATACTCATGAGCTGGTCATGCTGGTTGGGGGTTTCCCACACAAACACCACCAAACATTAATGATTTGACCCCGGTGCTACATTGCAACCATTTTTCACCCCGATATGGCAGTGACGTCAACGCGTTGAAACGACTGTTTCGCTCGCGCATCTATGCGGCGTCTTTAAGCGCGTGCGAATGTACACCAGCGCTTTGATCGAACTCTAGCGAGTGAGGCTGCACCTAATAAAATTCGTACAGTACTGACGTGACGTCACTATCACATCAGGGTGAAAATGGTATTGAAAATCGCAAACCAGCCAAATTTGTCATATGTTTGAATAGCTAGTAGAAAAACCGTGAATATAGTGTCAGAAAGTCTCACACATCTTAGCATAACCTTGTCGTTAATGTGACACCGAATGCAGCGCCATTTTTGGAATACATTCGATCATTGTGTGGGCAAATATTTGGTCAAATGTAGGCTAAGTAGCCTAAATCATGAAAATCGCATAATCAGAATAATACCAGCCAGCAACGGACATTGAGACAACACTACGTGTGAAGTTTGAGGTAAGTAAAGCTTTTCCTTGTTATAAAAAACAAGGAAAAAGCAGTCATTTTTATCACAACGCGATATATTCAAAAAGTACATTTTGAGAGGGCCTACGCTGGTTCGTTTGATTCTAGTTTAAAATGTGTTCATCACCTGCAGTCCGATTTGGTATCTATGGTTTCATCAAAGTCTTGGGAACTAATGTGGATGGTATTTTGGTTAACAAAAACGATACTGTTAAAAATTATAGGTATGCATGCAAGTGACATTTCTATGTAAAATTCATTGAAAATTGCCGGCTAAAGAGTGCATAAATTAAAATCGCGAAGAGTAATAGTAACAATAACTATCTACATTCCAAGCGGAAACGCTTTTCAAAAACATATATATATACCACCTTTTTTCGGGCAATCGCTGAAACCGAAATATGAAGTTCCAGGCCATCTGTAAAAAAGTGCGTGGGCGGAAATGACCATGAACTTGGGTCACCGAAACAAATGTTTATATTGGTTTCAGGCCTTTCATAGTGATACAACAATTAGCCCCCAATATTGGCTTTCATTTGAACCGTTATTTGTTAAACTGCGATTTTTACTTTTTGAGAAATCAATGAACGTATCAAAAAACTTTTCGCAAATCGATTTTAAATTGCCCGTACCGTTAATTTAATAGTTCATCTCAAATCCCTTCCCAAGTTAAAAACCTAAATCGGAATGCGTTTTTAAGGGGTTTCTTTTTACTTTAAATTATTTATAATGGGGACGAGCTTTTTGACAAGAAAATACCACCTTTTCATCTCTCAGGAGGTCTTACTGTGGTCAAGATGAAGAATTTTTATTGAGATTTACGATTTAGGCTATTTTGACGTCTGGCGATGTCAGACGTGAGATGTTTGTGTGGTGGTAATGTGAAATTTTATCTTTTTTTGAATTGCTACGTTAAGAGGAGACCATTTTGATCAAGACGGTAGTATTTTTCAAAATCTACTCGAAAAGGGTTAATTACAGATAGCGCAAACTATGGTTTATTATTATAATTAGTTATTTTTGCTATTTGAACAAAACCTTTGTAAGGCTTGCACATGAATATATGTGTTCCTGACACCTTTACCATAATCTGATATCTTGAAAACATAACGATATTTAATTTCAGTACTCATAATGTGACTTGTTTATTGCTGTCTACAATATCTTTTTCGCTTCAGCTTGAATGTAAAGACGAAACAGAAACTTTCGTAAATCATGGAGAACCTGATACCGGATTAGCTACAGCATCGGTAACCGCAATACTTAAACCTGCATTCACAGCTGTTTTTCCGGCGAGTAGGTCATTACCCGAATGTGGAAATGTGATCACATTACGTGAATGGTTGAAAAGGGCGAGTAAGTTTTTTTAAACTAGATTTCTAGAAACTATGATTTTGTTCTTAAATGTTCTTAAATTACAAACAAGTTATTTGTCTGTATGCACGCCAAATGATTAGAAATAATGTGTCCTCTTTCAAATTGCATCATTGCACACGCTTTTTTGTTGTTAGAGGGGTGAGACCAGTGTCGTAACTAGGGGTTGTTGTGTCCTGAGCAGGGATACAGAATGGCGTCCCCTCGCAATTTCTGAAACAATTGAACGCAGAGCGCGAAAATATTTGCACAAATACTACTAATTTACAAAACGTGGGTAATGGCGAATCCAACGGACGAGGACACAAAACACATCAAGGATCAATAAATGATACAAGAGGATACCTTGAATATGAACAACAGAAAAGAAAACGAGCAAGGTACACCAACTTGATGTGGGGGAAAAGTAAAATACAGACTGGACAATATGCAGGGGGGGGGGGGCGGCAAAACCAGCAAATAAGGGGAGGCACTGTCCCAGTGCCGAGGAGCTGATAATAACCCTTTGCCAGCACCTGTACCATTAGGTACAAAAGCTGGATTTTTCCATCATGGAATTAACTATGTGGGGTGCTCCCAACCTACTCATCTCTACCTTTCACCTTTCACTCTTTCTATAATCTTTTCTTGCTACCATTTTTTTTCATTTCGCAAACCAGTTAGCAAGGATAGGTGAGTCAAACAAGTTGGCTTGGGAGGATGTTTAACATCAGGTTTTGTCTAGGACAATGGGTTTTGTCCTTAGTATAGGGCAGCTGATAGGATAGATCGCCGGATCCCAGGGGCGATTACCGACTGTAATATCACTCTGGGGTACAGGATTTGATGGTGAAGGCGAGCGCCACATGGGGCACCTTCTTATGTGCCATCCCCTGTACACCGTGTTCAGTTATACTGTCTACAGGAGCAGGCAGTGTGGATGCTAACTGGTATTGTGTCTATCTCTTTCATCTTTCTTTTCGTTCTCCCAATCATAGAGTATAAGTAGGTTGTTTTAACATCTTGGGATGCAAATAACATCTTGCCACCACTGAGCCCCGGGCGGTGGTAAACAATCCCGGCCAACTCAGGCAGCTTGAGTGGGGTAGTGGGACCCCTGTTGAAGGAAATGTCAGCTAGAGCCAAATGAGCTATTCTTGGGGAATAGCCAACGGCATCCACAACTGGATCTGGGCAGCAGATTTCAGTAGGAGATACTAGGCAGAAGATGAAGTCAATTGACTGGTCTTACTGGCAGGTTTCTCTAGAGATTGGAGAACTACTAGCTGGAGTCTAGGGAATGGTCTCCTTTCTACTGCGCAATGGTGACAAGTTCAAATAGAACTCAGTAGCAAACAAGATAAGCTCAGAGCAAAATAAGCATGTCTTACTTCAATGAAGCACAGTTTACTAGGTAGTCTTCAGTTTTGGACTTGAATTTGTTTTTAAACTACAGCATGTAGTTTTCGTTGTTTGCTTTTATATTTTGTTGTCTGTCCCTGAAGAAGAGCAGTTTATCTGCTCGAAACGTCGGTTGTTTTTTGTCTGTTTGGTTTTGTCTGTCTGCTCCAGGTTACTTTATCCCTGTTGTTTTTGCAGGTTTGGCACTTTTGTGAGCCTTGGAACTGGTAATTTTTGGCTATCGAACTTTGCCTACTTCCTATGCCTACATTTGCTGGTTTTGCCCCCCTGCATATTGTCTAGTCTGTATTTTACTTGTTTCCCCACATCAAGTTGGTGTACCTTGCTCGTTTTCTTTACTACTAATTTAGTTATAATCAAGCTACAATTATGATGTATATAATATTTGTTTCCTTTTCCATTAGCTAATATTGGCATAAACGCAATCTGTACAACACCACCAAAGGTAACAGGATTATCATTTACACAAGATGTGACAGCAAAAGCAGTCATCGGTGGCACAATTTGTGCGCACAATTGCCCCGATCCAGAGAAATCGACGTTGCTATCAACAAGCGTTGGGTTAGAAGAATATGCTTTGAGAGGCGCATTCCGAATTTTAGACTGGACTGAGCAAGATGAATATGTGATCCCGTTGTCATTCATAAATATAAATGCGTAAGTAAATTAACCTGTCCAACTAGCACTTCCGCACATAGGCCTATAATTGTAGTCAATATGAACGCGTAGTTGAAGTATTAAAGCTTTCTATGAAAACTCTGAAAATCTTTCGGCATTCTTAAAACAACAAAAACAGTACCGCCGATAGCCATTACGAGCCCAGTGTAGAATGAATATGGACCTACTTTTATCAACAACTACATGCAGGATTTCATAAGTGCCATAGCCCACAATCGATTTCAAAATTCAAAAAGGCTCACAGAAAAATTGCAGACAAACGTCTTGTGCTGAATTAGGCCTGTTACCCACTCCATCCACCATGGTCGTTGCCCTACCAATACGCTCTAACTGTACACCGAGCAGAAAGAGCGAAAAGAAGGAGTGAGAGAGTGAAATGGAGGACAACCCCTTTTTGAGTGGGAAATTTTCACTCTAAAAGGATTGAAAAAAGTAGTCTGTATACTCTCAAAAGAGTGAACATTGCCTAAAGCAAATGTACTTTCTTTCATTTTAGCGTGTTTTCCACTCAAAAACGGGTTGTCCTTCGTTTAACTCCTTGAAAGAGTGGTAATTCACTCTTTTACATTTATATAGAGAGTATAGGAGGACTCACACGCTACGCCCCAACCGGGGATGGGGGGAGGAGGGGGTGTTGTCGAAAAGTTTTGCCACGCAGACTTTCGGATGCTGACTTTCTCTTTACCAATCTCTTTCTCATTATTTTTCTCATTTCACAAAAAGCACCTATATTTTGGCGCTTTTATGGAGACTTTTGCTCAAATGCACCCAATTGTGGGCATAGATCTTCAAATTAGAATGATGGCACATCCCCGATTTTTAGTGAGTGCCCCACAAATTTGCAGCAGTGCGCATGTAGCTTAAATTTCTTTACATACTGCAGTTGCTGTCCGTTTTCCTATACACAATACACAGTGCTCTCACCATTGACGCGCGACCTTTACAAATAGTCTATGTTAGAAGTATATTGCATTTGCCTAGTTAACATCACTGTGTGAAAAATAACCGGCCAATATTTTAACTATTCTCCAAACTTCTAGCAAATATATTTCTCTAACATGACCTAAAATTACAGCTAGGTTAGATGTTCAGAAGGGGTCGCACTTTCGTAGAATATGAGTGAGGGCAAAGCATAGCTAGCTCATATAGCTAGCCAACTCCCCGTGTTAATTGAATGGAGATTTGACCGAAAATATTGAGCTATATTGGTAACGGACCGCTCCGTTCCGAAGGATGCCACAAACAAACGGTACAAGCTACATTTATACTATTCTACGAAATTCTAGAAAATATAGTTTTGTAACATGTCCTAAATTTTTAGCTAATTTAGGTGTTTGGAGAGGGTCGCACTTTTGTGTTTTAGGAAGGATATGTAAACGACAGATAACACCAAAAATATGAAGAAATTATTTCCAAGTCAACAATCATTATGTTGCTCATTTTCAAGAATGCTGGTTAACAAAAAGCAGGCCATTGTCTCATTTCGTGAACAAAGGTCCACTACCATTGTTTCCTTTCGTTTCCTTTATAATCGGTTACCCAACTGAAGCTATAATACCAGCTTTATTGCGATATCGCACGTGTAAAACAGACACATGTGCACAACCAGAGAAGATCCGATTTAATCAGTTGAGCTGTTTCAATGAGTGTTATCTTGGTTTAATAGCTTTTAATGGGGTTTAAGTCCTGCAAAGGTCGAGATGAATTCTACTGTAGACATGACTGCATCATGATGACACTGGGGAGGTGGGGATGGAGGTAGGTGTTGAAGTGGAAGGAAGAACTTTCTTGGAATAGATTTTGCGCGAAGCGCAGAAAAGTTCATTTTCATGCTAAAAATTAATGTTCAAATATGGTGTTACGGGCGCGCGCGAAAATGTGCAAATGTTTGGCTAAAATTACATTGACGCTTTCGTTGAACGAATATTGTAAGAAAGCGAGGAACAGGGCCACGTTAAAAACAAAAAGAGACCTTAGTGGGCCCGTAAAAAGCAAAGAAAAGATACTTTTACGAACCCGTAAAAAGCAAAGAAAGGAGGGGACCTAGTTAATGGCCCCTAAAAAGCAAAGAGACCTTGTGGGCCAATCAAGGTATCATATATTTGCTTTTTATAGGTCCTTTTTGCCCCTAAGATCCCCGGCTCTGGGGTAACACATTCTCTTAACCTCACTTGTCGGTGGTATTAAGCAAATATCGCTATTGCGAGCCAAAGTGACACAAAGTAAATTATATCATGAGCATATCATAATATTAAGTTTTATTATGATCGGAATCATTGCTTTCATATAATTTGTAAATATTCCTACATTCAGTGTTCCATAGATCACAAAAGTAATGATACGTATTGGATACCACGATTTTTCTTTTAAATTGGGTATACTTCTAGTTTTTTGCATGACATTTATGAGGGTACGATGATGGTAAGTATGATGAAAATTAACGCACATAATACATGTAATGAGCTTCCCCTTTATAATCTTCAATAGAGAATGTCTAGACCCGGGATACGCTTGTTGCCTTTGCGAAGACGAAGAAACTGGAGAAAAACTTCCTGGAAAGATCCATCCTGATAAGTTTGAGTGCATGTGCCCGTGCTACTGTGATCCACCGGACAATACCGTCAAAAGTGTCAAGGTACAGTCAAAGAAATTGTCCGTTGGGTTTACTAAGAGTGTTTGAGGTGACACAATATCTACTCTCTGGTGACGCATTTAATTTTTCTGATCATGCCAACTACTATAGTTTTAAGTAATGCCAGACTCAAGATCATTTGATTAGCAGCACTGGCTCGAATGCGTTGTTACATGTGAATGAATTGCTTACTTATTAAAAAAAAAGTTGAAGCAAACTGTATAAAAGGGTTGTTCGCTTAAGTTATTAAGCTGAATTATTTGGGAGAAGTGGTCAAACATTTTACAAATGCGAAAGATATTATATTGGGTTATTTAATTTTGTTTGAGTTGCAACAACTTAATTTGGTTGAATTGAAACAACGTAGGCGCTGTGTTTTAGTTGAGTACCACATTCTAAGTTGTTTAAGTTCCCTGAAGGTTTGAAGTTTGAATTGTAACAACTTTTAACTCCTCAAGTTGGCGAATTCAGAAAAGTCGAGGCAACATGTCACTTCAATACCTTGCTGGTATTACTAAACATTCGACTTTTTGAATTTTTTATTGTCAGTATGACACAAGATAAGTAACGGCAGCTATAATATAGCCACTTAGTTTTGCTAATAAGCCGAAAAGTCATTTCTACGAATGTATGATTTTTTCTACTAAACTTTGAAAATGTGATAAGGCCATTTTTTGTTTGTTTTGATATTTTTTACGTCAACTGCACATGATTTTTAAGGGTGTTTTTTTTTAACCCACCTGAACTTCGGGATGAAGGTTGGAGAAATCATTCTAAATTTGGTGCATGTATGATGAAACATCTTTCATGAAAGTGATAATTTTTGAATCACATGTCCCAGTGTTTCTAGATGAAAATTGCCTAATTTTGCCGATTTGGGCATTTTTAGCATGAAACCAAAATCATGTATTTCTAGTTGAAAATCTATCACTCCAAAGTGATTATGCTCATGATACTTACACTTCATCATCATGTTAAGGTTCCTCTAGGGTACTTAAGGTGGGACAGGTGTAATTAGATAGGCCAAAATCATCATTTCATCAAAAATTAGTTTTTGTCATTTTTAGACACATTAATGTATTTAGTTTTCACAACATAAAAAAAAATCTGGAAAAATTATGCAAATTGTATAAAAAGCGTGCTAATTACAACAAGAATCTTATTATTTTCTTTGCTCATGAACCCGTTGCATGACGTTTTTTACGCATTTCATTTTTTCAGCAAATATCGAATTTTGAAAAAATGTGGAGCCGCTATAGAATGTCCTATGAGGCCCATCGAGGTATCAAAATAAAATTTAATTATCTAGGGCATGGGCCGAAATAAAAGTAAATTCAAAATACCTGAAATTGTGATTTTGGTACATTTTCAAAATTGCATTCACCTCAAATTGGAAAATCCAATGGGGTAACACCTCAATGAACTTCATAGGACATTGCGTAGTGGCTTCACATTTTTTGGAAATTGGCCAATTTACGCTAATTAATTTTGATGTGTAAATGATTAGAGGTGTTTTATATGACCATGGAAATAGTAGAATGTTTATACATTTTTTTAGTAAGAGAGGGCTTATGGTCAAGCATGGTCAATTTCAATGTGGATGAAAAAAAAATCGCAATAGCAATGGATGTTTAAAATTGTGCTGTCCTTGATTTAATACAATAAATTGGTTAATAAAACATTGAAAAAAATAACTCGGTGGTGCGCGGGTTTGAACTGGAGCGAGAAAATCAGACATGGATTAGATGTATATCGCTCTAACCGCTAGAACAACTCAAATTCATTCTCCGTGTCTATTAAGCATGTGAAAAATAGCATGTATGAAAGAATCAACCAATTCCATGATTTGAGTCTTGTAACACATTGTTTGAAATCCATTATGTATAAAAGTCCACTTGTAACACATTCATTGCTAGAGAGTGACTTTTGAACAAAAAATGGGTTTAATAAAGGAAAGTGTGTGGTTTATATTACATGGCAGAATGCTTATCAACATTATACATACCTGTGTGCTTTATTTTGTATTATCTTACTAGTGGTAATCTCATTCTAACATTGTTGTCTTTGTATATGATTCAAAAAAAGTCCAAAATTTAAAATGAACCCCACGAAGTCCCTGAAATGCTAATCGTCATACCTAATACAGGTTAATCCACTCATTTGCACGTAAAACTTACCATATTGACCAGGTAAATCTAACTGAAGGAATTAAAATGATACACAGGTTTTTCTCTCAAAATCACTTCCTATGGACTTAGGTGGCTTTTGTATTGATGTATTCAATTGGTACACATTGTCGTAATTACGTGCAGAATTTGCAGTGAAAACAACGTTGTAATTGTAAATCTTGTTTAGAAACAAACATGACAACTACAACAATGATTAACCCTTCCCCTCTTCCCCATCAATCAATGTTGGAACATTTTGGAAAACTGCAGAAGACATTGGCATTTCCAAACATTGCACGGGGAGAGGGGGTGTCAGTTTTCCGTTCATGACACAAAAGCGTGCAAGACTTATTCCCAAGATTATAGGTACCGATGGCTGAAGGACGAGATGGTTTCACGGTTCATTTTCCCTATTTCAAATAAATTAGATTTTCTGATACCAAATAAATTCATAATAGATATCCAAATAAATTAAATTCTTATTCAATGGGTGCGTCTTGTAAAGAATTCAAGTAATTTGATTGGTTTTCTGGTGTATAATATCTCACAATAGTTGATAGTGATATTAGTCAGGGCGCGCGCCGCCACGCAACGGCGGCACGCTTGTTGCTCCTCAATGATCGCGCGATAATGCGTTCGCGTAATACACGTGTGAGAACTAAAACGCGATTCGGTGGCTTAGATGTTCGTGATGGCTTCGTTCATTTAAAACAACGGGGATGTCCTCACAAAAGTAACTTTATTTTTTTTTTTTTTTTCAGTTTTTCTTTCAAAAATTACATTAAATCTGATTAAGAATGAGAATAAAAGTTAGGATTTTGTCTTTTGCCTATCAATATCGTGTCATAATGGATAGGCTGGCCAATATTTTTTTTGTTTTTGTTACCGGCTGCGCCGGCATCCACTACTCAAAATATTGGCCAGCCCATCCATTATGACACGATATTGATAGGCAAAAGACAAAATCCTATCATTTATTCTCTAATTATTGGTCCCACTAAGATTACGGGGAAACTTTGCATCAATACTTTCAATACTACGAAGACTCAGAGAGGACATGGTAAAATATCACATACGTATGTAACAATATCACGTATACGTACGTAATCATAGTAATAGAGGATCACGAGTGTAATAATACCACGTACGTACGGAATGATATCAAGTACGTACGTAATAATATTACGTACGTTTTTATGAACGAGAATGAACAGAACCTGCTAAAAGACCCAGGGAATAGAGTCTTGTTGGTATTTTCATACCTTTTGGATGGGGGGGGGTAAATACTGTAATATAAAATGGTCTTTTGGTGTAAGGATGCAACATGTGCGTGTGGGGGTGGAGTGTATGGGTGTGTGACCAAAGAAAGTTTATATTGACATGTTCATACCTTTTATATGAGCTCTTTTCAAAAACTAAAGGGGGTATGATCGAAAAGGTTTATTTTGGCACTTTTTATTAACCCAGTTGGAAAATCACTTGCTCTCTACTGAAGATAGCAGACAGATTTATAAGCAAAATTCGGTTTCGTCCAAACTTGTCCTTCATTTTACCTGTTGTGAGTAACTTTCCGAAAGACCTTAAATACTATAGAAGGGATGAAATTAAATTTATGATAATTGACCATTCTGTAAAAAATGGTTTTACAGAGAAAATCAAACTTTTTACCTTCCCCCTAAAATGGTACGAAACTACCCAAAAGGCTCTATTCCCTGGATCTTTTGGCAGGTTCTGTTCATTGCCGTCCCTCTTTTCAAAATAATACCATTATGTGATATTATTACATACGTACGTGATATTACAGTGGTGTAGATATCTTTTTGACATGTGGATGGTGGATGGAAATATTTTCTTGAAGTATAGTGAATCCTGCACCTTTTGGCGACAAAAGAAGTTTCTGGTACAAATGCGCGCGCGAAAAACATTTGGCATAAAACTGGTGAAATGTGGTACAAAAGTGATATAAATGAGCGCGAAGCCCGCAAAATGACCAAATATGAGGTTAATTTTGTCATAAACCCACGTGCAGGCGTCAACATTAGGGAGGGGGGATGATTGTATGGACCATTGCCCCGAGCATTTTTTTTAAATTATTTAAATTTAATGAATTGTGAAATTTTTCATTTGCAGGAAAAAGACGGAGAATGTGAATGTGACACATGTCCAGATGGCAAAACGCTGAAGAGAAAATATTTGGACCCAGAATGTTATTGCAACTGTGCTGACGGCACTGAAAGGGAAATGAATTCGGACGGCACTTGTCCGGTAATCTTTCTATATATTGATTCTTGAAAATAATCAATCAAAGATGAAACATCACACACTTGGGAGAGAGCGCAATTGAGTTTTTCTTATTGTGAACAATTTTTCTCAAGTGTTTCGCGCTGGGAGACATTATTAGTTAAACAAGACAGCTATAATATGCAGTGTCTACGGTTTGGGTATCCATGACGGAAGTTTTTAGACTTAAACTTGACTTCAAAGTTACAATCACTTATTGACTTGTGAGTTATTATCTTATCCGTGTTCCTACTTGTTATGTTAAACATGTTATATTTAAAAACATGTTAAACTGTTAAATTAACTTCAATCAAAGCGTGCAAAGCTTGATTATATTTAGATCAATTCTTATGCTGTTAAACATGAATTCGAAGTTACCTTATTTTGTTGTCATTTGACATTTATTATGGTATTTCTGTTTAACATGATTAACTTTGAAACATTTAAAGCTCCGATAAAACATGCCCGTGTAATTTTAAACCACATAATTTAGCATTAAAATGTTTTCAACGTTACATAAAACTTAGAACCAATTGATTTTTCTTACTAACTTTCCGCTAAAACATGTTAACTTAAACATGTTTCGCTGTTACTTTATTTTCACTTAATACGTTTATTGGGCGTGGAGGGTGGGTTTTTAATAGCATGTGCAACTTTTTAATAGCATATGATCTCTCGATGATAGTTAAAACATGAATGAAGAGTTAAAGCCCCTTTGCATAGCAACGACAAAAACATGTAACAAAGCCATTATGACTGCCTTACAGAAACAGGCACCTGTTTTAACCCGGGTGAGTGCACACATCTTGAACCACTGATGTGCTTCCAAGCATGGAAGAAAGCAACAGCTTAAACCATATTAGACACAAGGGTATAAAAACATTCATATTATACACACGGCCAAAAATTTTCTCCCTATTGACAATTTAGTTTTAATTCGACTTCGCTTAAGGGATCTGGAATGAGTGTTTTGAGCGTTTCGACAGTATTTTTTGTGGGACATGAGAGCACATCAGACATATCGAATTGAATTCTGAATACGAAGAATGTCTTTCTGATATCAAACAATTTTCATTTTTTGAAATTCACGATATAATACAAATTTTATGACAAATTATTTTTGATATAACAGTCCTCGAAATAAATCTAATGACATATTCTTAAAGTGTATGCAGCTGGGAGGAAAAGCCGACGATCAATTTTGACCTTTCATATTGAAGATATGGATTTTTTCCCCAAAAGACCTATTTTTTTTTAGTGTTTTGGTGAAAAAATTCATATCTTCAATACGAAAGGTCAAAATTTTCAATTGATCGTCGGCTTTTCATCCCACCTACATACACCTTAAGTATAAATCATCAGATTTATAAAGGTTACTTCGAGTACTGTTAAATATCAAAAATATCAATTTTTAATCATTTGCCATAAAATGTGTATTACATTGCGGATTTAAAAAAAAATCAAAATTATTTGATATCAGAAGGACATTCTTCGTATTCAGAATGCAATTCGATATGTCTGATGTGCTCTAATGTCCCACAATAAATACTGTCCAAACGTTCATACCCACCCCTTAATTAAAAGCCATTGTCGTACACGCGAAATTCTGCTTTAACTTCTACTTCTATACTTCCAATCACTAGTGCTGCAGAATGATGAAACCTATTGTGCATTGTTCCGAAAAAGCACAAAAATTGGCATGCTTAACAAACTTGGAGTAAAGGGCCAAAATCATTTCTCTCCAAAATGGCGGGAAAAGGTCATTAAAATTTATATCTTGTATCTTGTTAAAAACCACACCAAACAACTCCATGGATTCTGAAACATTATAGTTTGAGCTATCTGCGATGTATGGTTATTGAGTTAAAGGGAAAAATTCAAATGACATATTTTAATCTCCACATGGGTCAAATCTGTAAAAATGCTCAGATTTTAACAAAACTGGTCTCAAATGGGTCCTCTTGCAAAAACAAGTCAAGTACAAGAATAGTTTGAACCATCTAGGATATTTCATTACATATGTAACATCGCAAAATAGATCACGATCAATAGATATAAATGGGGAATTGGTGATTGACCGGTTTTACCCTGTTACCCTGTTAACATTTGAGTAAGGGAAAACTATTCTTATTTTTCGCAAGAGGAACAATTTGAAATTTTTAAAATTAAATTCGGGGCATTTTAAAGGATAGGATTCGGACCTCTGTGGAAGTCAAAATATGACCGTTGACTTTTGTTTATAACTTGAGAACAGTACATCATAGATATGCATGTCAAAATATACCCTTTCTTAATCCTTATGAATAGAGGAGTAGTTTGGTGATTTTTTTCTTAACTTGTTTAGGATATATATGTGTGCCTATTTCTGTGATACGGGAATGCTCCCGGAAAGGTCGCATATTTGGATTTCGCAGCTCAGAGAGACCCTCTAAATTTGACCAAAATTGAGCTCCGAAAGACCCTGGTTTTGATCATTTCAGCTGTAAAAGACCCACTAAACTGTTCATTCCTCACACTTCCAGAAAGCCAAGAAACACCCTTGATTTTGACTGTTTGGAACTCCATAAGACCCCCTTTTTTCCTTTTTCGCAGCTCCAAAAGACACCCTTCGCAGTCAGCTCCCAAAAACCCACCACCTCAAAGTTCCGAGGGAGTATACCCACATAATCTGCCCCTCCCCCGGACTTGTATTAGGTGGTGTTTTAACCCTCTCAACACTCCAGGTTAGGTGACCATTTCAAAATTGTCTTTAAAAGGTACATTTTCATGACCATATTATTTTGAAATCAGCATGTAAACTGCATTAAAATGAGTACAAACAGATTCAGTGGTTCTTAAAATAGCTCTAGATTATTAGAAACTATATTGAAGCCTGTGGCCAGCATATAACTTTAAGTATTAACTAATCCCTAGCATTAAATGATATGTGGTAAACAAATTAGCCATGCTAATACGTGTATGTATAATTTCAGTGCGACTGTACCTGTGCAGATGGCTCATACGACACCATTGATGAAAGCGGTGAATGTCCATGTTCGTGTGATTGCAAAGATTGCACAAAGTCTACTCTGGGACCATCGAGATGTATGTGTGACGATATCTGTCCCCCGTGTGAGGTAAACGAGAGGCAGGTATGGGAGAATTGTGAATGTCATTGTAAAGGCGACGACGAGTGTGGAATACCACCAACGTGTGTGCTTGGAAGAAAAGGGGCATTGTGTGATGCACCAGACTGTTTTCCATGTCAAGGTCAGGGCTCATTGTATCTCTGAAATTAACATGATTATTATTTGTATAATTTTCTTATTTAGTCTGTGTAAAGTATTCGGTTTAAAAAAATTTAAAAAATTAGACTATACATCTTTACTGAAACTGGTTGTGATTCACATGTATTGTAGGTACACCCACGGCGTCAATACTGGGGCCAAATTTGAAAGAAGAAAAGAAAAGAGGGCTCCTCGTTCGTTTTCCTCGAGTACATAAAAGACTTAAAAGAACAAGAACAAGAACAGTTACATTGAAAAAAAGAAAACAAAAACCTACCTCTCCTCTCTTATCAATTCATGAAAATCCTCAGGACGAGAACCAAGCAATTTAAATTTATGTAGCCTTGGGATTATTATTAGAATAGAGGTTTTAAAATAGGGGAAATGACTGATTTTGAACCACTAATAAGCTGGTAGACAGTCACGAGCGATCGTGTGTGTATGTGACTTATGTTTAAGATATCTCTTTGTTATTCAAAGGATGTAGCGGCAATGGTGTTTGCAGCTTAATTTTTGGACAATGCACATCCACTTGTGGGTGTAATATAGGCTGGGGAGGAGCATGTTGTGAGCGCCGAGTACCGACGGGAGGAGGAGGAGATCCGCACTTAAAAACACTAGATGGTATGTGACTGATATTTACTCTGTGGAACCAAATTTAGTGCAATATTATAGCCCCCAAGATTTGACCTTTTTGCATAACTCAAGAACGGTATGCCGCAGGTAGGTAAAACTATATTTTTTCTGAATCCTTGAAATGGGAGAAATATTTTGGTGTGCTTTGAAATTTGACCGCTGTGTTTGATCTTGATCTTTGATCTTGAATATGGCCGGCGTGCCGGGAAGAATAATTTTTGTTAACATCTTGAATGTGTTACAGGGCCATCAAACGAAGATAAAAGTTGGTTTGGTAGAATCCTGGGGGATGCACATTGAACCCTGCTATACACTGCACTAAATTGCACTATAGAACCATGATTGCACTACTTTATTCACCTAAATAACAATTTAGTATCGAGGATATCATACTAAGTTCCCAAAACTCAGCAACAAGCCCTAAAATATCTGGGCAATTTAGTAGGATACCATCTGTAGAAGTAGTGATGTAACGTGCTTAATTCCCATAGCAATGGATCAAAACTGTTTTTGTATGTATTGCCCTGCATTAGACGTATACTTTAACTCTACATCGCACTGCACCATATGTTATAGGCTGATTATCAAAGAATGGGCACAAATACCTGGATCGTAATTCTATATATATTTCACATTATGTTAAGTCCTATAAGTTTCACTCGCACCTGTACCAGGTGTGTATACAGAACTTCTGCAAGGGGGGGGATATCTTGGTGAGCTAGGAAAGGATCATGAAAGTGTTAAAATCATATTGAAGCTTAAACATACCTACATACAATAGGCTTTTATATAGCGCCATTTCAAATGATCACAGCGCTCAAAACAACATAGCATGAAATATAAAGCAAAAACATGACAGTAAAACATGACAATAAAAAGCAATTATATTTCTGAAAACAGAAATGTTTTCAGCCCTTTTTTTAACAATGACCAAGAATTGGAGGAGCGGACTGAAACAGGTAGCTGGTTCCACAACTTTGGAGCTGTGAAAGCAAAAAGCCTTATCAGCAGCTGACTTAAAAGAGCGGTAGTGGAGTTTGGGCACATGCAGGCGAGTGGCATCAGTGCCAGATCGAAGTCCTTGTCTTCCATGGATATATAATGTCAAGGAGGTTGCCAAATGTGACTGCACACTACTAATCAGCCGTAAAGTCGGCCCGGTCAATTTTGTTTTATTTCATGTTTAGAAAATATATATCATAAGCTTGAAAATAGTATATCATTTGACTTCAAACGATATCCAGAAGCGGGGTTATGGTTTGTTGAACTCTGCTCCTTCAACAAAATGGTACCCTTTTTCGGCTCTACACGTGTCTCTTTTTCCACATTGCTTGTAATAAAGTCATAATTGGCGGTCATTTCAAATCATCCCCAGGTCAACGAGTTTCAGGAATGTCCTCTCATTGATATTGTTGGTTATACATACCTAGACAAAATACAATGCAATTGTAACCCACCACTTGAACAGGATTTAGTCAAAGCAAACAAAGACTAGAGCTATTTAATGATTCTATATGTAGAAGATTATTATCCTCTTGATCAATAGGATTATTGATTGGTTTAAACGCTATCAAATGAGAAACATGTCGCGCCTAATTGAGACACCTATGAATACAACCATCACGCACGCACATTTTGCACTGCACCTCAGAATACAATTTGCCGAGTTTACGGCTCATTCGTAGTGTCCACTCACAACTAATCTGGCCCCAAGCCAGCAAGACACTTGTAAACATACAGCATGGCTTTGTAGTAGACTCTCTCCCTCACAGGCAGCCAGTGCAATTCGCGGAGCAATGGGGAAGCATGGTCTTTCTTGGCTGCAAGAAAAATAATCTTGGCTGCCCAATTCTCTAGTCTTAAATGGTCGAATATGGTTTAAATTTGAACAAATTTGCCCGAAGCGCCCCTAAATTTGCTTTTTAAAAGCAGAAATGGTCAAATATGAGATTTATTTCAAAATCACATGCACACAGATGTTTCTCTTTACTTTTTCTCTTATCTTAATGAGCAAAAAAGTTTTTTGCTCATTTCGTTTGTTCTCTCCCTTCCGATAGCAAAAAACACCATCTGGGTGTTAAGGTTAACCTTTGGCGAAAAGTTGTTTTAACGAAAGTTTCCAATAATAGATACTAATCAATTTTCAACATTATATGTAAATTGAAGTTAACATGCCAGAATAGTACCGTCAAGATTTTAAAATAAAAACTGATGCCGTCAACAGTGTACTTGATTTAAATGAATAGATTCATCAAGTTTGTTCAGTAAATAAACGTTTTGGATGTGTTTTTTTTTGTGACAAAACTAAGTTCATTTTTACTCACTGAAATAATTCGTCCTGCACATCGGAGGCTTTCATCAGGTATGACTAATATAGTCATCTGATTTTCTTTCCCGACAAACAAGTTTGAATGGTGTTCCGTGGAGTCCTTTGCAGACTTCGATATGTAGGACAAAATATTGTAGTGAGTAAAAACGATATAAAAAGGTTTAAGACAGCTTCTCTGGTAGTAGGTATGTAATGAATCAAAGTAATATTTTAAGAGGTGTGACCATAAAGGTATTGTTCACCGAAAAGTTTTAATTAATTTCTTAAAAAGTAAAAATCGCAGTTTAACAAATAACCACCATTACAATGAAAGCCATTAGGGGGGATAAGTACTGTACCACTATAACACCAATTTAACAATTGCTGTGGTGTCCCTAGTTCATGCCCATTTTAGGTTCGCGCTCTTTTTTACAAATGGCCTGAAATTGCATATTTCGGTCACATATTGCTATTCTGAAGGACCGTTATTCTGTGGGATCATGAAGGTTCATTACTCCGGAAAGACATTACTCCGAATTTACAATCTGGTTCGGTATTCCGAAGGATCTATAATCCGAAGGCACACTTGTTCTAAATTCGGAGTATTGACTCTTCGGAATAACAAACCTTGTTACCAATTTGGAGTAACGACCCTTCTGGGTAATGAACCTTCGGAGTAACGAACCTTCGGAATAACAGTCCTTAATAATAAAAGGTAAGCATTTGATCAATAGATCACTGTAGAACTTGAGAGTTCGTTTTGCTTTTCAGGTAAGACGTATGACTACTTTGGAATAGGAGAGTTTGTATATTGCCAGAGTCCGGACAATGGCTTTGGTGTCCACAGTCGATTTTTTTACCACAATAACGCATCTCTGATTGGGGCAGTGGCCGTTAAAGCAGGAGATAGTGTAGCAACCATTACAACACCGGGTACCACTGTCAACGATATGCCGTTTCTTAGGTATTATTAAAGTTGAACTCTATTATCTATTTTAAGTATTGCATGTTATAGCGCCCACAACGACGAAATTCTACAAAGTGGTAAAAGTAATACAACAATGGGGCTTGTTTATTTTAGATGTTCTTCCCGTAGGACATGTAGGAACTCGGCAACAAAAACCAAATAAGAGAGGGTTACGGCTTGCACTATCCCCATCCTGGGGCGTACTGAGGCCATTGAGCTAGACATGCCAGAAGAAGCAAAATTTTCAGACCGTCCCGCTGACCTACTACTATAATAACTTATACCAGGACAAAAATATTATTGATACGCGCAAAAATATGGACAATTAGAATCGGGCCATAGAAATGCCAATTACAACTTTTGGTCAATTTGTCCAAGTATTTCGAGCCAGGGGTTGCACTCTATTATCTTGTCTGTCGGTACTCCAGAATTTAGGCCAATTTCTACAAACTTTAACGTCTTTCAGTAAATGTCATTTTCGTTAAGCAAATTTGAAACCTATGTTCTTTATATAGGATCGACGGAGACCTAGAGGAAGTACGAGATAAATTAAAATACACCTTGGGTAATTCCACAGTGATTCTTGATATTGAACAACCAGTTGCTAATAACACATCTGATGGGGTTGCTGTAGCTTTCTTGTCATTTCAGTTCAAGAGTGCACGTAAGCAGGTTCTGAATTTCTAATTTCCTTTATTTTATTTTTGTCATTTGCGTTTTCTGTTTATGTGTATTTATAATGTAACCTAATAAATGGTCCTCATGTGGTAAGTATTTATATAATTGTTTTATAACCTATAATACTATTACACAGTTATACGTATAATAAAGTCCATTCTGCAGGAGATACCTAACAGCAATGGTTCCCAAACTGGGTTCCCTTTTTGGGGGTCGCGGCCTCTTCCAAAAGGGGTCGCGGTACTTCCAGGAAAAGAAAAAGAAAATACTCTCCGTGCATTTATCGTATTGGTTATGTGACCCCCTATTTTGACCTATTTTTGCATTAAAATCGTAAATTGGAAATTTGCCTTCTTTATTGATTCTTATTTCATATTTCACGACCTCACGAATTCTACGGTATTTGTTAGCAAAGCCGTTGAGGTACGACATGCATACTAAATTATACGGCCTATCGCACACAAGAATACTGTTTGGGCGCACTACAGTTTTATTATGGCAAATTTAACTTGATACTCTTCTTTTTCTCATAATCAATACGTCTTTTCATGTAAACTTACTTTAGTACTTTAGTAATTAAGGGTGCTCACTCTTTCAAATTATGCAAAACCAAATATGTTGACAATTCTAACCCCTCGTCTTCAATGAAAATATAAGGGGTGAAATCAAAACTCGACCGGCGGTTGACCGGCGGTTCCATCCGGTTGTCATTGTTTAGAACAGTAGCAACCGGACGGAACCGGACGGAACCGGCGAGTTATGATTTCATCCATAATACTATGTTGGTATGCTTCATTTCCAATGAAACGGTTTCCGCTTTGAGAAAATGCAACAAGTTTTTTGGTGTCAATAATTAAAGTATATGATACGGTGTACCATGAGGGACATGAAAACTTCAATCAGGTTTTTGCAAACTTCAATCAGTTTTTGCAAACTTCAATCAGTTTTTGCAAACTTCAATCAGCTTTTGCAAACTTCAATTGTTTTTGCTAACTTCAATCAGTTTTCGCTAACTTCAATTGTTTTTGGTAACTTCAATCAGTTTTTGCTAACTTCGATTGCTTTTGCTAACTTCAAACAGTTTTTGCTAACATGTGTCGGATTGTGTCCCATGAGAGACAGTAGTCTCTACCATAGACCTAAGGGGGGGGTGAAAAAATGACCACAAATTTTCCATGGGAAAATTGAGTTTATATGCTTTTCTATGGGGTTGACCCATAATTTTCATGTCAAAAGGGGGCCCTGACATTTTTAGATCTGAAAAGGGGGCCCTGAAACATTTTCGAGACTGATTTTTTTTTTGCATCAGGCCCCTTAACAAGTGTTTGTGAATGGTCCCTTACATTGTAAGATACTCATTCTGTCATTGATCAAATCATCAATAAATGTGCTGATAACTCAGTGGCCTTTATCCAATTTTGGTAGCAGATTATGAGGAACATTTATAGTAGTGAGTCACTGTTTAAGTTTGCCTGATTTACATAATTCTAAATATAGGTACTAAGAGTAGTAGGTACATGCACAACTTGCTCTCTCTCTCTCTCTCTCTCTCTCTCTCTCTCTCTCTGGTGCCCTGGTTATGTAACCTGTGATATTACACTGTGAGGAGTCTGCCTCAAGCAGCCTTGACCTAGCTGCTATCATTGCTGTGTATGTATATAGGCTGAGACATTGAACAATGTTGGTCCACCACCAAGCATGTCTCATGGGACCTATCAGTTTTGTAAACTTCAATCAGTTTTTGCAAACTTCAATCAGTTTTTGCAAACTTCAACCAGTTTTGCAAACTTCAACTAATTTTGCAAACTTCAACCAGTTTTTGCAAAATTCAACCAGTTTTTGCAAACTTCAATCAGTTTTTGCAAACTTCAATCACTTTTTGCAAACTTCAAACCCTTTTTTCGCTAACTTCAAACCCTGTTTATGCTAACTTCAAGCCCTGTTTTTGTTAACTTCAACCCTGTTTTTGTTAACTTCAAACCCTTTAGAAGACAAACGGTACGGTGTACCATGAGGGACATGCAAACTTTTGTAATTATAAAACCCTAGTACAATTTTCGCCGGGAATTTTCGTTGACATGATACTAGGTAAGTGGTGCCAGTGGCGGCGTCATGAATTTTTTCGGGGAGTGAATTTCGGGGTGGGGGGGTTGGCGAAATCAACAAAAATTGCGCAAAATTGGGTTTTTACTGGGGAACAGGGGGTTCTGTCCGGGGGAATCCCCATGGCACCGCAAATGAGTAGCGCGCATAGGGGGAGTGGGTCAGGTGCTCCCCAGACCCGGGGGGTCACTCCCATTGTGGCCTCACCATCCGCGATAATCAACTTTTGAAAAGCACCTTAAACGAGGATTTAACCCTTGGCTAAAACGATACCCTAAACACGTAACACGCGCCTGTTTTCACACCCTAAACAGGGATTTTATTCCTTGCATCAAATTCCATGCCCTAAATTTAATTTCCACGTATTAGCAATTGCAATTTTGCTACCATTTTTTCCAATTTTTCATGTTTTGACACCTTAAACACGATATGCGTGTATCGTGCCTACCCACGAAAAACTACGCATTTTAATTATCGCGGATGGTGTACAGGCCACATGGGAGTGACCCCCGGGCCCCATACCCGTAATCAGGACTTATGGGGGGGGGGACTGATTTTGAAAAAGTGGATTTTTTTTCAAAAGTTTTGGACTAGGGGGTCGGATTTTGAAAAAGTGGATTTTCCCCCAAATTTTGACCTTTTTTGAACCAAAAAGGCATAAAAAACTCCGATCGGAGACTTTTTGGGTAAAAATGGGGGTTCTTTTGGGGCATTTGGGGGTGCGTCCGCCGAGCCCCCTGGTTATGGGCCTTCCCCCATATCACCCTTCCCCCTTCCAACACCACTGGACCCTAGAGCCGGCAGTGGCAAGAACCAGAAAGGGGCATTTACACTCAGAAGCCATGCCCCCTGATGCCCTCACCAAAGTAAGTAACTTCAATGTAGCTTATGTAGTTCCACCCCATCCATGTCAGTACTCCTGCCCCTGCATATCCCCCCCATGACAACGGTCTGGTTACGATATTGAGAACCCCCAGGGGCACTCACTTATGTGTTGTCATCCTCAGACATCCCCCTCAGATTCCCAACCCTAAACACTGCCCTTTATTGTGTGTAAAAAAATTAACCCTTATTACTGATCTTGGAGCAAAGTAGGAACCCTTTTCACTGATCAACTCAAAATATGTACACCCTTTTCACTAATACAATAAAGTAGACTAAAATACTTGGGCTCCCGTACAGGCTTTGATATTTATTGCTGTGTATGTAAAATACCAGTTGGAAAACGGCTTCCGACAAAACATGAAAATCACAACCTTTAATCCCGACTTGTAGGCCTAAGTGGCTAAAAAGGCTACCCTTTTTTGCAAAAAGCTTGAAATTGATACCCTTATCACGGCCCGCTCGGGTGATTGAAGTTAGCAAAAACAATTGAAGTTAGCAAAAAGTGTTTGAAGTTAGCGAAAACAATTGAAGTTTGCGAAAAGTGTTTGATGTTATCAAAAACAATTGATGTTAGCAAAAACAATTGAAGTTAGCAAAAACTGTTTGAAGTTAGCAAAAACTGATTGAAGTTACCAAAAACAATTGAAGTTAGCGAAAACTGTTTGAAGTTAGCAAAAACTGATTGAAGTTTGCAAAAACAATTGAAGTTCGCGAAAACTGTTTGAAGTTAGCAAAAACAATTGAAGTTTGCGAAAAGTGTTTGAAGTTTGCAAAAACTGATTGAAGTTTGCAGAAACTGATTGAAGTTTGCAAAAACTGATTGAAGTTTGCAAAAACTGATTGAAGTTTGCAAAAACTGATTGAAGTTTGCAAAAACTGATTGAAGTTTGCAAAAACTGATTGAAGTTTGCAAAACTGATTGAAGTTTGCAAAACTGATTGAAGTTTGCAAAACTGATTGAAGTTTGCAAAAACTGATTGAAGTTTGCAAAAACTGATTGAAGTTTGCAAAAACCTGATTGAAGTTTTCATGTCCCTCATGGTACACCGTAATATGATTTCAGTAGTAAGTTTGTGGTGTCAATTTCATCAGAATGCTTGAAATACTTACTTCTATAAGGCAGGGTTGGGCGTAAGATCATCCTCCAATCATGGCTGGAAGCAATAATTTTTGCATCCTGTACGTCAAAGTTCTTTTTTTTTCAATCGGCGAACTGTGGTTAGCATATTCCCAGGAAACGACTGGTCATGAACTTCTATTTGATGACCTGAAAAGTCAAATCATGTGAGAAAATAAAAAAGGCGGACGAGAACTGTTATCAATTTTCAATACGTAAGGTGCAAGTAAAGAGTCGGATATACGTTCCGTAAAAGGCCAGAATGAAGATGAAATATAGCGCTGTGCGTCCTTGAACACGGCAATTAGTACTCATAAACCAATTATATAAATAAAAATTAAGTTACCATTATCGTTCATTTCTCCGGTTTTACCTGTAATCATAACCGTTCTTTACCACATTTTAGACACCTATTTATAATTAAGACTAAAATAAAACAAACGAAGACGGGAAACAGTTGTACAGCAAATTTTCGGTACTGGGCGTACCTTCTTCAGGCTTTATTACATATGAAATGACACAAGAAAACAATCTAAAAACAAGCAAGAAAATTAATGCGTAACGCGTAAAAAAACAAGCATAAAAAGATCGCGACTTAAAAACAACGCAGTGTGAAGGCGCATCTATAAAACGTGCGCGTGAAAAAGAGGGGGGGGGGACCTATTCACTAAGATTAAGGCCTTCGGGTTGAAGGGAATGAAGTTTGTTGATCCAGAATTTCTCGCGCTGCTGACGTCTAAATTTGGATTGGCGACCAAGTGATTCAATGACCGTGACTTTGACATCATCGATGCTATGATCTGGAAGGAAAAGTGCACGGCAACTGGCTTGTCTGCGTGTTTGGCGTGGTGCTTGATGGTACATCTGTGGTTACGCATTCTTTCTCTTATATTATTACCAGTTTCACCCACATACTGAATGTTGCATTTGGCGCATTCAATGAGATAAACAACATTATTGGTACTGCAAGTGACTTCTTGTCTTACGGTGTAGCATTTGCTCCGATTTTTGTTACTGAAAGTGCTGGTGACTTGCATAAAGGCGCAGTTTTTGCATCGAGGTTTCTGACAAGGTTTGCAGCCATTATCAGTCTTGGGATCTATATTGGAATTTTTGTGAACTTTGGCCTTAACAAGATGTTTTCTCAGGTTGGGTGGTCTCTTGTATGAAATGAGGGGAACTTCGGGAAGGGCTTTGTGTAAGCGAGGGTTAGTCTCGATCATGTGACAGTGTTTCCTGATGATCTCTGACAAATGTGGGAGTCTGGGGTGATATGTAACCACGAGGGGGACACGTTTGGATTTTGATTTGATTTTGTATTTAAGGGAATTCTCGCGCGTGGTTGAAGCAGCTTTTGTGATTTGGTTAGAAATGTTGTCTTCCTGGTAACCACGATTTATAAGCTGTTGTTTAAGGGTTTCAGCTTGGTGCTGGAAAGCACTTTCATCTGAGCAAATGCGACGTAGCCGTAGAGCGAGACTGTAAGGGATATTACGAGTGCAATGCCTTGGGTGACAGCTTGTGGGTAGCAGATAGGTATGCTTGTCTGTGGGTTTGCTGTATAAATCAGTGTGGATCTGTCCCTCTCATAATTTAACAACAACATCCAGGAAGTTAACTTGAGTAGGTGAATAATCACTGGTGAACTTGATTGATGGGTGGATTTGGTTGGCATGATTAATAAATTGTTCAAGTTCGTTTATAATTAAGCCTGTTACAGATGTTTCCTCATGAATCCCAAGCCCTTTAAAATGAAATGCTTAAAACATAATCCAGTTGCCCTATCTGCAATTTCTGGTCTTGTCCTTTCGAACTTACTATGTACTTGAACAAAATAATTTTTATTTTCACCTAAAGGATTGCAACCTATTACTGTCATCACTTTCGTATGATAACATTCCTTGAGGGTTACATTTGCATCAGTTCCTCTCTGTTTCATCATCTATTTTGTTCAATTTTCAGGAGCTTCACTCACTCTTGAAGTTCGTCACAGCAATGTCATGCATCGACAGTACCTGAACATATTGTTAACGCCTTCAGTGGGGTTTTATGAAAAAACAGAGGGATTATGTGGATTCATGGACGACGACGATAGTAATGACTTCCAAGGTCCCGATGAAGTTACTTACACCGACGCCATTGAATTTGCAGCTTCTTGTAAGTTATTTAGTTTATTGTACCTATTGCAAGCGACAGTTACTTCTTGCATTAAGTACACCGCTTTTGGAATATGATCATGCAATCGTTTTGTCAACATAATATAATATTAAAAAGACTGGTTTGCGTCTGTTGCGTCTGACGTCAGGGCAAATGTGCGTCGTGATTGGTTGCTGACCTGCGCAGTAAGGCATTTTCGATCTAGTTGACAGGACGTCATACGCAAACTTTTTTATTCCGTCTTGAATTATAGCGGATAATTTACAAAAAACAGGCGTGCCAATGGCACAATAAATGAAATCAAATTAAGTATGCCCTGATGAATTATCATAACAATACTGCTCATTTCTACAGCCGTATCACTTTGTGAAAGAAGTAGTTAGTATTGACTTAGTATGCCTACTATCTCGTTTTCTATAATGTTGTTAAAATAAAACTCGCTAACCTGTCGAATTAAACATATCTTTCAATATTTAGGGGAAATAATTACATCGCAGCTCAACCCTGGAATACAAGGAAGTTGGTCTTGGAACCAGTCAAATTTCCACGTGAATGACACTATGGACAAATCCTACACCGACCCACATTATGTTCCTATCTACTCACTTGATCATATTCCAGAGGAACAGCGAAAGGTTATTTTGAATGCTTTTTTTATTAGAATAAACACAAGCACCTGCTAATAGCTCAGTTTTATCATCGTCAACTGTAAGTTATCAGCATAAGCTCTTCAGTGAATCAAAACTCACTATTACATCATGATATGATATCCTAACTATAAATAACGTCGGTTGCCAACTGTACTTAAGACCAACAGAACCAAAGTTATATCGTCACCCTGTTACGACACTTGCCTGACTCATTTTTTTGTAATTTTGAGAGCAAGTACAAAATATGGTTCAAGCATACATTTAAACATATTCATTCCCTTATTTGCAAAAGAACAAATGATAATGAGAAAATGATTAGGGTGATTACATACATAACTGATATGTGCTGGAACCATATTTTGTACTGTTTCTCAAAATAACAAAAACGACTTATCGTAGCAGGCTGACGAAACTTTATAAATTCAATTGTTACTATAAAAATACATAAAACAAACAGAGGATGGTTGGATTACTTTTCCGTGATCTCAAGTTCCCTACTGGTTTTAAAAATTGGTGATATATTAGTTGTTTCGGTTAATATAAACTTTGAATTCCTTCACTCATTGCAATTGGCGGGGCTACACAAAAAAATTGTGGGTGTAACAAGTGCGAATCCGGATAGGTTTGTGCTTCACCACCCTAGTTAGTGCGATCTGATGCTAATGATTCACAAGTGACACATATATTATAATTTATATTATTACTTAGGTTGCCGAGGAGATCTGCATCGCTCTCGGTATTGAGGGGTCTCTTCTTCAGGGATGCATCTATGACGTGGCTGTCACAAACGACACATCGTTTAGTGAACAGGAAACCCTTAAGACAGGTACAACGGGCTATTCCATTTGAAATTCATCATATACCCCCTATGGAAGACATGACCTTGATATTCGACACATGGCGTGTGAATATTAAAAATAGTGTTATCTGAATGAGTGACTCCATTTCGAAGTACACAAAAATCAAGGAATTATCTTTTTTTTCAAACGTTTAGTGCAAACATTTACGGATTTCCTAAATATAATTATCGTAAGAAAGTTTGACGCGGCACTATGTTTAATTATAATCTGTTTCCATATTATGTCTAACCCCTCTATCTAATTATTGGCTGTAGGTTGCCCATTACAATGTAATGGTAAAGGCAGATGTGTTAACAGCACGTGTGAGTGTCTGGATGGCTGGTCTGGGGAAGACTGTCGCGAAGGTAACCAAATTTATATAAATGCTAAACAGTGAGGAATTGTTTCAAAATTTAACCGTTGGAAACTCGTACATGAATATATTGGGCATATTGCTAGACCCTGGAAAGACGAGACAATGTGAAAGAGGCCATTAAGAATGGTTTGCAAACATAACCACTGCTGAAAAGATGAAACAATATGGTAATTAGTGGTCAAACGACAATGAAATTGTTCCTACATGTACATTTTAATCATGCTTCAGTTGTTTATTGTCTGAATGGTCTTTGTTGTTAAGGTGCTTGTGGCGAATGCGTACGAGGACATTGTGATGAGAGATTTTGCAGTTGTGACATTGGATGGGAAGGAACTATTTGCGATGTTAAAGGTAACTTATTTAATTTCAATTAATATTACGATTCGGGTTTTGCTAAAGTATCATTTAAAATGACAACCTGTTGCAATGCAGGAAATTTAATATGACCGACTTCAGACAGATTTTTTCTTGATCACAACACATATGTGCACTCGATCTCGCATATACCATCATTATAGAATAATTAATATGTAAAAAATTCAAATATTTACAATATATTTTGTAAAAGCAAATATGATATCTTATTAAATGTCTGTATGGCACTAAGGAGATTTATATATTATGTAGAGATGGATGGCTTGTTTACCATTAAAACCAAATGAATGTAAACATGGTAAATATATGAACATGTTTGCACATAGGGGCATGGGAGACACATGAGGAATTCAAGCTCTATGCTTCCAGTTGTGTCTCCCATGAGAACAGTCCAATAAGTGTAAATTCCTGTTGCGCGACAATGTAATGAAGTAATCGATCAACCTACTCCATTCCCTGTATTTTGCAATTATAACACTTACTTTTATTTTAATGGCTTCTATCTAGTTTAATCAAAATACATTCCACTGTCGTTCTTGCAGCCTCGTGCCTTTCTGTAAATAACTGTACGGATCCTTCCAAAGGCCGATGTCTTATGACGGATATATGCCTCTGTACGCCTGGGTATACTGGTGAGTAAAAAACACATTCACACATAACTAGTACTTCTGTATTTTCAAAGGTTTAACTCATAATTATCGTCAAAAAATTAGAGTGAGATTATGGAAGGGAGTTTCATATGGATCTCCAATATAATGAAATAACCGCCGAGTGCTAACCCAGCAAACACAAAACGTTTTTAAAACGTTTTAAACAGGTTCGGTTTTGGTTTTGGTAAAAACTTTTTTTTAATAACATCAAAATGTCAGGTTTTAATTATAAAGGCCATGAAAACGTTTTAAACACACTACAAATTATTTTTTTAGATGTTTTCAAAACATTGTAAAATATTTTTTTGCAAACGTTTTTTAACAAATATTCTGTCAACACTTAAATCACAATATGTTAGAATATTTGCAGGAAGTAATATCAAAACGTGTTTTTATGAAAGCGTTTTATACCCTTTATTTAACCCGACATTTAAAGGTTTTCTGGCAACCTTTTGTAACATTTGGCGAATGATGTCGAAAACGTTTTGTGTTTGCTGTGAAGGCAAGATTCTATATGCACAATCAAATTGCGTCTGATTCTGCGGAGAGCGTCAAAGCGACTAATCAATACTATCAACGGACCTTTAGATATACTAAAAATGATGAAAACAAGAATGTAAACCCAAAACTTTATTTTTGATTTGCCGTACACAGGAGATGATTGTAGTCTTATTGCTACGTGTTACAACACTTTGAATTGCTCAGACCATGGTGTATGTATTGATTTCGATGTATGTGACTGTGATTATGGGTGGAATGGAAATTTTTGCGACATGCCAACGTGTGAAACATTCAGCTATTGTTCGGGTAATTATTAATAAAAAATGAATAAGGTTTATATCAAAGATCAAAGATGAGATTATAATTTAGGAAATCACATTTGTTTCTTCATTGAATATGTTTAAAGCCAGCACTTTTACTGCCGGTAGAATTGCAGTAATATTTCTCGCTGCATCATTGCTTCCAGTTCACAATCTCTCTCGTATGTTATTGCAGATGTTACTGGTTTGTTTTTAGCTTTTCACTATTCTTCCTGTGCACATTGCTATCAATTTCAACCGATACATTAAACTATTTTCTTCTGCTAAGGGAATGGTGATTGCGTAGATCATGATAAATGCAACTGCTTCAGTGGTTGGAAGGGTTCATCTTGTGGTATGCCAGATTGCACTGCGGTAGCCGACTGTTCCCGGAATGGCAACTGTATTGCTCCAGATACCTGCGAGTGCTACAGCGAATATGTTGGTAGCAACTGTAGTGTGCCGTTAAATTGCAGTCACCTTAATGACTGTAACGGTAACGGCGTGTGTGTGTTTGAAGAAAGTGCTGAAGACCTTACTTGCAGGTAGGTATAATTGAAGACCGAAAGACTAGTTTGCGTCTGACGTCAGGACAAAGGCGCGATGTGATTGGTTGCTGACCTGCGCAGTACAGCATTTTTGGTCTGGTTGACAGGACGTCATACACAAACTAGTCTTTTCAATTCGGTTTTCAATTATATACATTTAATAAACGTACACAATTTTTTCAGGGGTCCTCTCCAAATTGTCCCCTTTGAAATCCGATGAACCCTTTGAGTTCCCTTTGAGCATTTTGAAAGGAACATAAAATAATTTTAAAGGGGAGGCAGAGGGGACTTCATAAAAGTTCATCATGATGCATAGATTGTATTTTAACGGGTTCAACGGGCGGTATATTCTGCGAGGAATGGAATAATTGTAATCAACCAGTCACCCTTGCTAACCTCCTAATACCGTTATTCCATGAGAAGCTAAAGGTTCCCCTTTTAAATTTTAAGGAGAACCGTTGCGATCCATTTAAATGTCTGCCAATCTTACCAACCTGACCCATGATATTAACTTCCAATACCACTATTCCATGGGTAGATGAATTTCCCTTTTAAAATCAACGGGGGCTTTTGAGTTCCCTTTGAACATTGAGTAAAGAGCTGATCTAAATTAGGCCGTTAACCTATACTTTCAAAACTGTATTCACCCTGCATACAACATAGTATAAAGGGGAGTTTCGACTACTTTAAGAGGAGGCAAATGGAAGAACATTAAAATACAACCGAGGAACTTAATTCCCACATCAGCAATCAAGGTCGTGCTGATGAGTCAACAATTCAACGGGGATAACGAGGAGTCTTAAAGGGAACGTTTCAAAATTTTAAAGTGTAAATATAGGGAACGTCATTAAATTTTAAAGGGAGTGGTCATAAAGGGAACTCAAAGGGGCCTTTAATTTCAAAGGGACAATAGAGGATCACATTATCTGACAGGTAATGTTAAACTTCGATGGAATATCTTTGAGTATCATCTGCTCGCCTGACTGCGGTTAAGAAAGATACTTTCCAACCATAGATGTTCAGACGATGTTTTTGTTAATCTATTCTTTCAGATGCTACTTAGGATATGATGGAATAGACTGTAGCTCTCTAGACTGTTCCGAGGTTAACGACTGTACAGGCAATGGCACGTGTGTAGAGCCAAATTTCTGTGTGTGCGACCTGGGATTCACCGGTTCAGAATGTTCAGTGTACTCGTGCGAAACTCTTGGATTCTGTTCTGGTAAATATTATTATAATATAAGGGATGACTTCAAAATTGGCCGCCGGTTCTTTAACGGTTGGCCGTCAGTTCCTAGTTAGAACAAGTGATTCCATTCAGTTACTAAATAATGGTACAAAAAAAAAATAATGAATTCTGAATACCCACGCGGTTAAGTTTTGAAGATATCTCTGATTTTATTTTTATAGCAACATTGTTGTAAGTGGGCTTAGAAAATAAATTAAACCGGTTAAACGTTTTTCCTTACTATTTAAATACACAGTAATGTTCTCATTTCTTTATATGCCACAGTAAGACTGCGAAAACGTAACGTTTTACGGCAGATTCTTTTCAAGCCATTACTAATTCCTTTTTTTTGCATGGTCTATATCATTTTAGGACACGGTTCCTGTGTCGAATATGACGTTTGTAATTGCACAGAAGGGTGGCTTGGAATCTTTTGTGACATTCCGAGTTGTCATGACGTTAACAACTGTTCTGACCAAGGAGTGTGTATAGCAAGAGATCTCTGTGAGTGTTACAATGGGTACGAAGGAATCGCATGTGATGAAGAGTCTTTACCAAACTTGGCCACCCCTGTCTTCTTACAATCAGAGTATAATACGACGATACCCGAGCATACCGCGAGTGGCTCTATCATTTTGACAGTACAAGCAATTCTTTGCCATTAGCAGTGAAACTGGTGAGATTACCACGCGCATTGAATTTGACTACGAATCCACTTTACTCCCGAATCAATTCGACCTCATTGCAATCGCAGAGGATGATGGACGGCCTGTCTTTTCTTCATCAGTGGCTGTTTCAGTTTTTATTTTGGATTTAAATGACAACTGCCCAGAGCTGTATGACGGTGAGGCAATTACAAGCGTTGACATGGCTCCTGATGCTCCTATTGGAACATTCGTTCATCAGATATTTGCTGAAGACGCAGACAGCGAATTAAATGGAGAATTACTTTATGGCTTTTTCCAAGTCCCTGAAACGATTGTGCAGTATTTCGAAGTTTCTATTACTGGCACTATTAGAACTCTGGCCCTTGTACCAATTGGTATGTATGATCTTAGGGTGTCCATCTCAGATCAAGGAAGTCCGTCTTGCTCATTACTAATTCAAGTCAACGTTAATGTTATGCTAATCACGACCGCTCCTCCGACAACTGCACCAGAGACTACTACTTCATCTGGTAAGAATATTATTATTATATTTGTCTATTATGTTATTGATGCAATGAGATGAAATAAAACCATGAACTAAACTATATACATGAACTTGGTCAAAAGGTCCGATTCATCATTTTACTTTTATGTGCGAATTTATCTTACTGTGAATCAAAGACATACGTACGCATGTGCATATTTAGCTGCCTGCATACTTTTGTATGTTTCTGGTATGTGAGTATATTATAACAAATGTGTATTGGTCATCGTGTCTTTATTTTATATAGACATGTCTTCATAGAAATTGATAAGATTGCACGAGCTTTGCCTGAAGACACGTGGCTAAATTAAGACACGTCCTACAGTAAGTCATGTCTAACTACAGGACACCAAACTAAGACATGTCTCAGAACTTAATTTATAGGAAGTGTCATACAGAATATAGACGTGACTTAGTGTCTTGGGTAGGCACATGAGCTAATGAAAAGCTGGACATATCTTGCATTGTATAGAAGCATTCAGGGGACCGCGTGTTACCATTACTGTCAAAAGGAAACGCGCTTGCATTTTTGCCAATGTACTCAATATCTTATATAGATCACATAACTTACTGTGATGGTCCTATTTCAATCCAAGTTGTAATATATGCAATATCAAGAATATAATCAGAAAGAGTGTTTCAAAATTATGTTGTCTCTAATGTTACGACAATAGGTGAAACGACGCATGCGCCGAAGACTGTGTCAGATGTGCTGCCATTTACGTCACCAAATGCAACTGAACCAGTAGTTGAAACAACGCATGCGCAGAGAACTATGTCAGATGAGCCGCAAACTACGTCACCAAGTGAGACAACTGATCCAACCATTAACACAGAAGGTAAAACTACGCAAGCGTAGACAACTAAATTTATTACATAATCATCATATGCTGCGCCAAAAAAGTATCCTTACACTTGGAAAAATAACCACAATTTAAAAACTGAACCACATTAGGGTAAATTTGTTTTTTGTAATGGATGATCTAATCCTGCACATTATGACACCACATTGAATTCAATGTGACCTCAAGAAATAAAGTTACAAGCAATTGAATAGACGAAGGTCCGGTTTTAAAAGTGACAAACTGGCCTATACAAGGCGCAAAAAGATTCCAACAAGCACAACAAAGAGACAACACAGTATCTTCAATGAAGCTTTATTTAAAGCAGTATCTATTTCAGTTTTTACTTCTCTGTACTTTTTATAACTTCCATTTGATTTGTCAGCTCTTTTGCTTCCGTTTTCTTTTCTTCCTTTTGTTTTATATTAGAGGCACGCACAAATTAGCCATTTACCACTCTCAAACCAGATGTCTAGTCCGTGGAGTTTTGAATAGGCCAGTTTGTCACTTTTAAAACTGGACCTTCGTCTAATCAAATGCTGTAACTTTGCTTCTTGAAGTCACATTTGATTCAATGAGGTGTCATAATGTGCCGAATTAAATAGTGCATCTATGAAAAAAATTAAATTTACCCCAATATGGTTCAGTTATGAAATAAGTGTAAGGATACTTTTTGGAGCAGTATATATATAAACTGGTATGCATTAATATGTGGCTTTAGGTTATAAACATCTAACTAAAAGTAATTACCCCCTTCAGTATGAGATCATAACTCAAAATCTATGCATCAAAATTTACAATTGAAATAGCAAAAGGAAACCCAATTTTGTTTTGCAAATGTTAAAGCCTCGTTTGTCTTAAGGGACGCACCATTAGATTCTCAGGGTGGGGGTAGGAAGTTTTACAAAAAAAAAAAACTTCACCCACAAAAAGCAAAAAAAAAAAAAAACTTTCCCCACCTAACTGTGTATAATGCATGAAATTAAAAAAAAACCTTGCTGACTTCAGCGGCGAAAAAAAAAACTTCGGCGGCGAAAAAAAATTTCTTCCCCCGACCCCAACTTCCTACCCACCCTGAGTATCAAATGGTGCGTCCCTAATATACCAAAATCAGTTGCCATGACCCTTCGAATCAAAAAGACTCCCAATCAAAATTTGCACCGAAATCCATTGAAAATGTTGCTAGAGTGCCAGGTCATCACTCGTCACCGCGGGTCATCCTTGACCAGTCATGTAGAGAATGTAATGGTACGCTGACTTGAGTAGCTTTCTAATAGATCTTTCGAAAATGCACGCTTTTCATTCAAAGTGTCACCATGGCAAATTTGCAGAATTAACCTGGGTTTGTTTTTGCTATCTGAGTTTTTAGATTTGATGCAGAGAATTTCAGTTTTATATTGTAATAAAGGGGGTAATTACTTTTTGGTAGGCGTGAAGCTACGGGATATTCAGCCGATCAATCTCGATGCATTGTTACACACATTGCGCAATATAAGTGCTGGAATAGCGATTTTGTCTGTTTTGCCTGAAATTGAAAGAGGACATAATATGTGGTATAGGAAACTTAAAACTAACAATATTTGGGAAAAATCTATTTGAATGCAAATCGCATATGAATGCTTTGTTTTCTTTATTATACAAGATTGAAAGAAAATGAACATATTTCCTGCAATACATTATAAATTCTTTAACGAAGTGCAGATAATTTCAACTTTGTTGGTATTTGAATGCAAATCCTAAAATTACAATGAAAATCAACATGGCTTCGACTGATCTTACGCTAAGTGGCTGAACCAGGATTTTTTGTCTGCGGGGAGGGTCAACACTGAACATTTCTCTAAAAAGGTCAATTATTTGCCTCAAAATATTTGATTTTCAGTGATGTTTTGTTATATGACTGGGGAGAAACTGGAGAGGGACCGGTCAAAATCCAAGTGTCTCTCATAACCCCGTTCCTGTTTAATGAGTTGCCTAACCCCAGCCTAATATCCGATTGTTTTTTTTTCTTCAGACGCAACCATCATCACGGAAGTAATTACAGAAATGATAACCGGGGGTACTACCGAAACATTTACCGCTACAGAACCATTAACTAAGCCTAACACACCGAAGTCAGAGCCGTCCACTGTAACTAGTCCACAAGTGACTACTACTACCGATTACCGATCACTTCCGATAACAACACCATTAACCGATCCGAGCACAACTATGACTGAATTACCAACTCCAGAAACTACCAAAACATTAACCACAAGAGAGCCATTAACTGAGCCAAGCACAACTATTGTTGACTTACCGACCGAAGGACCGTCCACAGTAGCTGACATTACGGATCTTACGAAACTGACTACTACTAGACGCCCTACTGAAAAATTCACTACTAGAGCTCCAACTGAACCACAAACGCCTCCTCCGGCGCATGGACCTTTGCCATCACCAGAGTATCCAGAATTAGATGGTAGGTACATTATTATTAAAAATAAATCGAAGAATGCACTAATAAACATTATTGTCCTTTGGTGAATCTCTGCCCCACTTTCCCCAATTTAATAGGACAAAGCCATTTGGTTAGAATGTCTGTGAGACCTTCCAACATTGAAAGAGGGGAAGTGGGGATTGGGAAGTGATTGGATACTTGACAGACATGCTATACATGTTATCGGATACCACAGCCAGGGCGATGCATGAAAATACGAGGAACTATTTGTTTGTGTGGCATCTGAAAAGGCTGCTTAACTGAAAGTACATTTCGGGTTTTGATGCTCAAAATGTTATACTTTATCTCACTTTATGATATTTTTGTTGAAATATTACCAAAATTTATCCCCACGGCATCGGGTTTTAGTAAATATTCACCCTACGTAATAATGTAGCTTTTAGCTTCGAAGGCGCAATGCCATTTTAAGCTGTTTGGGTCCAGTGCGCTAAAACAAGAAAGTGTCATGTTAACCTATGCTGAGGTTTTGATCATTTGGCATCTAAATCATCTAGTTTCACCTGATATTGGTGGCGTTTAACAGTGAGAATTCTGAATAATGAGAAAATTTCGCTCTAAATTAGCCATTGAAAACTGTAATGGATAATTAGTGTTATTGAACTTAGAATGCATACTTTTGATACGGCACGCATTGGTTTTAGCAATGGTGTCAAATTGATTCCATGATATGAATGTAGGCTATTATCATCAGGGTTGGATAATTTGCATTGAGTTCTCTGCGCTTTCTCATGGGCGATCATTCGTTATTTGTCGTCGATTGAAGTATAAAACAAAGGTGACGCTGAAAGTTGGGTCTCCGGACCATTACCCTGTTCTTACGAGCCGTTAGATTGCACAGGAGCGTGTAAAATGTTCAGATTCACAGTTCACTATTTTTAACATGGATCCGATTTCCCAAGGTTTATACTTTCATCTTTTTACCATGATTATCGTTCGGACAAATCGATGAACTTTAAAACGTTTACTGTATTGGGTTATAGCAGTTGAAATCTATACACCATCTATGCAAGACATGACTATAATTATCTCACACATGGGTTGTATATTCGCCCATTCCGGTGACCCCGTCTGAAATTCACACTCCCCGGATGGAAGATTAATGTCTTGTCATCCATGGGGGTGTGTGAATTTCAACAAGAATAGCTCATTGCAATTGATTTTTTATATGTACTGTTTTTGATACAAGGTTATGTTTTTTTTTTAATTTTTTTTTTTTAATTGGCAGGCAACCCAGAGATACTAATCGAAATACAGGTAAATGTCCTCAACGCACCCGACGGATGTCAACCTTCTGTTAACGAGTTCTCTCCAGAATGTGAGCTCTTCAAAGAGGAGTTTTGTGATGACGTAAGTTGATTTATTTTATAATGCTTATAAATTCCAGCACGGTTTGCAATTTAGTTCAATGATCTTGACTCTAAATCAAATCAAATCAAATCAAATCTACATTTGAAGACCTGAGCGCAAGAAGACCGTAAGTCCACTTGGCTCCTCAACATGTATACACTCGAAACAAATCTTTCACAACCTTTCATGATGTTTTCACCCTGAAACATGTATTAAACATTATAAAACTCTAAGAAAATATACGTAACTTTAGTGTATACATGTTGAGGGTCCAAGTGAACTTACGGTCTTTTTGCGCTCAGGTCTTCATTTGGAGATTCATGTTATTATAGCCTCTATTTTTTGGATTCGATATCTGTAAAACGAAGCATCCTTGAATAAGTTCATTAGGACTGTTAAGTATCAAATTATTGGTAAATTCGGACCAATATTTACCAATATTTTAAAACGTAACATATTTCGACTGTAATACACGTGTCCACCATGGCCACGGTTATAGCACAGGTGTCATTTGGGATGCTAATACTTGCTTACTAATAATTGCAAAAGCTTATAGTATTATGCTGGTTTCATACTACCCTGCCGCTTGCCGCTGAGCGGCGTGGCGCACGCATATTGCAGACAAACGGACACAATCAAGGCTTGTCATTGGTTGAAACGCCCTGCCGCTTGCAGCAGCGGCAAGCGGCAGGAAAGTATGCTGGAGGCTTTAGGCAAGGTCCTTAAGGAGTGCTTTTATCGCCTGGGTCACGCGATGCCGCGCAGCTTCTCCGGTGAATAAGGTGCCGATGTGATGATGACGTGATTCAATTCATAACTCCACTTTCGTGTTTACGCTGTAACCAACGCCAAATCCGCACAATGCTGAAGGACCATGCCGAATATTATTGCAAATACAAATTTCGAATTCTTGCAAATAATCGCCTCCAAGGCTATGAATAAGGGAACAAACCAAAAGATCGATGACGTCCTATAAACGAAACTAGTTTCGTTTAGGGGGAGGGGGTAAAATACTCGATTACGTTTGTACAAAAACATCGGTCTGAAGAATGTGTCATTATTATTATTATGTCAAGATTTTCAACATTTCATTATTACGTTGCTGGTAGGGAGGGGGTCGGCTGAGAAATGAAACTAGTTACGTTTATAGGACGTCATCGATCTTTTGGTTTATTCCTTAAAGGAGTGATTACTGGTAGGATACTTGCGTACCACCACAGGTACCATAAATATGCAATCGATCGAATTCCTCACTATATACGGAGCCAGGCAAGGGAACTAGAGGAACTTTTTGTAAGGTGTCGCTATAGCTATGCCAATATGATTTTATGTGGTAATAAGTTTTCTGTTCGATAAGAAGACATGATGGTGTTTGGACGAGGCTTCCAATTGGAAAATTTTTTGTTTAGTTAGTGATATTTATCGAATCATTTCTTAATGAGAGTTGTGTTTTTAACAAAAAAAAATTTTACTTAAAAGTTTACGGTGTTAAGGTTAGAAACTATTTTAAACTGTTGCGATTTGGTAGTTCACAGCATCTTCTACCACGGAACAGAAACTGCTCTCCTTCGAGTTAATAATGACATTCTCACATCACTTGACAATGGCCAAATCACAGCTTTGATTCTTCTCGATTTAAGTGCTGCATTTGACACTGTTGACCATAATATTCTTCTTTCCCGTCTTCACTATTATCTTGGCATTCAAGATCTTGCCCTGGACTGGTGTAAATCATATCTTACAAATAGGCCGCAATATGTTCGCATTAGCAATGCTACTTCTCATTCTACCATTCTTGATTATTCTGTGCCTCAAGGCTCTGTACTTGGACCTCAGTGGTTTACC
>NW_027305536.1:300000-456000 GCF_039555335.1 Amphiura filiformis
TTATATATCAAAAAATTTGAAAAATATCAAATTTTTATAATCTGTCATAAAATTTGTATTATAGTATGATTTTCAAAAAATGAAAATTATTTGATATCAGAAATACATGCTTCGTATTCAGAATGCAATTCGATAGATCTGAGGTGCTCTCATCCTGGGGGGCACTCCCTATCTGAAATGGCAGAGATGTGCCTCGGCCATGTTAAAAGTAGGGGGCATTCAGGTCAAATGTACAATACAAAAATATGGGGTCATTCAGTACACAACCTGAATAAAAATGGGGTCATTCGGTATGAAACTTTGAAAAAAGGATGGTCATTGGGGTAACAAAAAGTAAAATGGGAGTCATTGAGTACAGGATTGCCAAAAGAGTATCATTAAGTACACATAAATAAGTGCCAAACTGCGTAAAACAACTTGGCCACCTTGGAAATGTGAAAAATCTCATTATTTCTGGAGGAGAACACAAATACCACCTCAATTTGGGAATTAAAAGGGGGGTCATTGGGTATAGCAGGAAATAGAAAAAGGGGGTCATTGAGTACATGGATTTTTTTAAAGGGGGTCATTGGGTAATAGGTGGGACCATAACACAAAAAAGGGGGTCATTGGGTACAAGCCGGTTTGAAAAAGGGGGTCATTCCCGAGGCACATGATGCGTATCCACTATGTATGCTGCCAGTTCGAGGCTCTCCCCGCACATAGTGCATAATGGCGGAAGCGTGCAAGTAGCGAATGGCACGATTTAGGATAAGAAAAATCTGCTCTATTTATAAACAGAGCGGAAAACAGAGAGGATGCTGCCCTCCAACGGTGAAGCTACTGTGCATATAGACGAATCCAACGAGCCAAGTCATGGTCAGGATTTGGTCGGACATCTTTGGGTAGCCGCTAGCACCAACCTGGTGTTTTGAACGTCCAATTGTGCAAATAAAAGCCGCCTAGAAGATGCTAGAGAAGATGCAAGGACGACGAGGGTTAATAGAATAATAACTAATAATAATAATGGAGATGATTCCTCAGGTAATCCCGTCGCATCTATTCATACATATAGTCCTTTTGTTCGCAAGTACATCAATGCATAGATACCGCGTGTAGTTAATCCGATTATTATGTCACTTCAACAGCGAATAGACATTGTAGACGCTTGTAAACTTTGATCATTCTTTTGTCTACATTGTGTTTTCACGGAGGGTGTAAAACGGGTGATGGAATGCAGTTTAAAATTTCCGCCAAGGCCGAATCATTTCACATTTTGAGTGCATTGTAGCCGACGGCTAGCGGCTACCCATGGAGCTATTATAAGATGGAGAGGAAATAAATTACGTAACGCATTGAAACCTTGTGCCGATTTGAAATCTGACAAGCTATTCATCGAAAGGTACCTTTTGTTTGGGACAAAGGACTTCCGCCATTAAATCAGTAAGCTGACCCGACAGTGTATTAACGCTTTGCCTAGCAGGCTACTGTCAATAAGTGATCAAATGAAAGTCGCGTGAAAGCGCTTAATGGAACGAAAAGTACCTATTGTTATACATAAACCCAAGGGTGTGATTGAGTAGCCGTAAGCACAAAAGGCACACATTAGCCGCTAATGCATATTTCGTTGTCACCCCACTGACATTAGGTGCTTCATTTAAATAAATTGAATGCGCTTGCTGAATGATTACGCATCAAGGCTGCCATGTGTCTGCATGTCAATAGTACAATAATGGTATTAAATAGCTACGTCCCGGGAGCTACGTATACATGTAACATATAATAAGTATACCGGTATAGGCCTATATAAAAGTTGTTTTGCTAATTGAGATTTTATTTTATTTTATTTTAAGAAGGGGAATACCATAATCAGTGGCGTACTGAAGGGGGCAGCTCTTCTGTGAGAGGTCTTGGGAGGGGATGAGGGTGGAGGAGGGATATGAAGAATGAGCGGGGACTGGAGGAAGAGCGAAAGAGGAAGAAATAAAGAGAAATAAATAAATAGACGTAAATAAATAGAAAGGTAAGGAAAATGATAGGAATGAGAGGGGACGGAGGGGATGGAGAAGTAAAGGGAGATAAGAAGAGGGAGTGATACTTTAGCAAGTACAGAGAAAGGAAAAGAAATGAATGACAAATAAATGTAGGCCTTTTATAATAATTATTATTATAGAAACTAAACACAGCCCCCCCACACACACACACATAGGCCTAACACTAACAGCACTATAGGCAGCCATTCGATGATGGCAATGGCTTTATGCGTTACGTATTTAAAACGCCCAGTCAGATGTATTTTACACCTGCAAAGCACAAGTCACCCAATTTCGAAAATTGGACGTTGAATGTACACTCTCATGAATATTGATTGGCAACATTTTCCAATATGTCAGCGCTCAAATCGGACACAATAGAACAATAGACCATTCAGTGCGTTGCGGCTACCCAACTAAAGGCTGCTAGTCAGGTGTAGGAATGTGTGGATTTGGATTCGTCTATACAAATGTGTCGCTGTGTGTAAAATTCTAATCCTAAATCGTGCCGTATATCATTCTATTAAAATGCCATTATGAACCCAACACATGCACCTCAAATCAAAATCCAACCTAGTCCAAGGGTCCCTTCAACGTACTATATTAATAGAGGTCCTGCATCTGCATGATTTTATGTTATTTATGTGAGGCCCACATACAATGTTCAACACAAAGTGAACGATGCTATAACTTGGAGGGCAAACCAACCAACACCGCCCAATTCGACTGACGTGTGTGCAATGTGGGAAGCTATGGGGAAATTGATCAATTTTTCAAAAAATATGTCATTAACGCTAATTAAATATGCAAATTAGCTAATTAATATGCAAAAAAATATGGGAAAGTACTTCTTGTCATATGCTTCCTAGCTGATGATAGTATGAAGTTGCTGTGATATATGGTTACTGAGATGCTGTAATCCCTGGTATTCCACCTTAATAGAGGAACAGTTTGAGACATCTTACAATGTTTCATGTGGAAATCAACATTTGACCTTTATATTTTGGGTATTCAAGCACCATACATCACAGCTATATAGTCAAATTATACTTTTTCTGAATCCTTATAAAAAGGCAAATACTTGTGGGGTTCCAAAATAAGATTCGAGCGATGTTTAAATTGACTCCGTATAACCATTACCCTATATACTGGGACCCTCTGTAGCAGATTAAGTTGGCCACCCAGAGGTCATTTATGACCCATAGAAAACACCTATATTGGCCAACTTTTATAACGCAACATGACACTTGCTTCCCTGATATGGACGACTCCAAAGTAATACACGTAAGATTGGTATTAAGTCAAAACACACAGTACTTTACTGGTTTAACTCGTGAGATCTTGAGATGGTTCTGCATGTTATACTGTTTATTTTCTTTACATTTTCTTTCTTTAAATTTATACTAGCCACTGTTTAATACTAGCACATTCAACACAAATTAAAAAAAAAAAAAAAAAAAACACGGTCGGGACCAGAGTACACGGTCGGTCGGACGTGGACAAACAAACCATTTTTTGGCCTTATTCTAGAGCGCATTTTATGTTAATGAGCGAGCATAACGTGTATTCAATGGTGATCGAAATTTTTTCACACTTTGATTTTACTTTTGTAACGATTACAGTATTTGGACAGTCGGGATCATTGGTCAATTTGGTTGATATGATTTGTTGTCTTTGTCCACAACGTGTCGACGTCGGGATTGACTTTTCCCGACATTTCGCCAAGCCAAAAGCTTGCCCACAACAGCCCTACCCCTGACAAAATATTGGGAGGATTTATCACCCCCCCGGATCTACGCCTTTGTCACACATACCACGTACTAGTACACTGTCGTAAGGCATTTTTCCTTTGGATGAACCAAAAAACAGACATTCTGCAAAAGACATCTTACAATTCTATTAAAAATTGGACAATTATGTAAAACAATCAGACAATATACATGTAACTGAAGACAGAATTAAAAAGACTTGTTTGCATATGACGTTCTGTCAACCAGACCAAAAATGCCATACTCTGCAGGTCAGCAACCAATCACACAGCGCCTTTGACCCGACATCAATTGTCAGTGCTGAATTGTAGCTGGCAGCTTTTGCGGTTTGCTGTGTTCGGTCATATCAACAGCGTGTACCGGTATGTTGATGGGTTGTAAATGGGTAAAGTGATCAGGCCTTAAAAATTGTTTGATTGGCAATAGGTCGGTCGGCAGTTACTTTTCTTTTTTTTTATCATGATTATTGGAACTTTTTTTTTAATTATTATTTTTTTTTTACAAAATAATAAGAAAAAGTCTACAGTCGGGCCTATTTTAAAGGTCGGTCGGGTTAGCGAATCAAACAATTTTTTAGTTAATTAATTAATTAATTCATTCATTTTTTAAAGGTCTAATCATAATGGTTATTGAGAAGGTTTTTCTTTGTTGTGAATGTGTCTTATGTGTGATTTGAGGTTAGCACGTCGTGCAAAGCATTTCTGACAATACTCACACTGATATGGCTTCTCTGTGCTGTGCACTATCATGTGGCGTTTCAAACTCCTCTCTGCAGAGAGGCATTTTCCACACTGATCACATTTATATGTTTTCTCTTTGATGTGAATGTCCATAATGTGTAGCTTGAGCCTGGCGTTATCTGAAAAGCATTTCTTACAATAATCACATTTTGGTTTCACTCATGTGTGAATTCTTATGTGCTTTTTGAGATCTGTGTTCATGGGGAAGCATTTCCCACAATACGTACATTGATATGGTTTCTCTTCGGTGTGCTTTCTAAGAATGTGTATATTCAAAGAACTAATTTCTGCAAAGCATTCCTGACAATGCATACATTGATAAGGTTTCTCTTCGGTGTGCTTTCTAAGAATGTGTCTATTCAAACGACTAATTTCTGCAAAGCATTCCTGACAATGCATACATTGGTAGGGTTTCTCTTTGGTGTGAGTTCTTAAGTGTTTTGTGAGTGCATGTTTCACGACGAAGATCTTCCCACAATACGTACATTGATAAGGTTTCTCTAGGCTGTGCCATCTCTTAATATGGATTTTGAGGTTATTACTTCTCGCAAAGCGTTCCTCACAATGCTGACACTGATATGGTTTCTCTTTGGTGTGAATTCTTCTGTGCATTGTGAGTTCTGCGTTATTGAAAAAGGATTTTCCACAATATTCACATTGATAAGATTTCTCTTGTGTGTGAATTCTTAAAATGTGCTCTTTTAAACAAATATTGTGCGAAAAGCATTTCTGACAATGCTCACACTGATGCGGTTTCTCTTTGGTGTGAGTTCGTATATGGACTTTCAAGTTCCAATTTCCTTTAAAACATTTCCCGCAATATTCACACTGGAGAGATTTCTTGTGGATATTTTTTAAATGCTCCTTGAGGTAAACGCTATCTGCAAAGCATTTCGGACAGTACTCACACTGGTATGGTTTATCATTCTTGTCCATGTGGGATTGTAGGTGGCGTGTCAAATTCGCCTGTATTAAGAAGCATTTCTGACAATGTTCACACTGATACTGCTCCCTTATGGTGTGAGTTATCATGTGTCGTTTGAGCCCTGACCTATCAGTAAATCGTTTTTTACAATACTTACAAGAAGGTTTCTCCGTTTCCTTGGGATGCTTCTCTTCCTTGTGATTATTTCCGATGTGTCTTTTCAGTTTAAATGTGGATACAAAACGTTTCTGGCAATACTCGCACTGGTAGGTATTCTCTACAGTATGAGTTCTTAAGTGCCGTTTGAACCTAGTACTATGCCAAAATTGTTTGTTACAATACTCACACTGATAGGATTTCTCTTCCTTGTGAGTTCTGATGTGTGATTCCAGTTTGTGTTTGGATGCAAGATGTAACTGGCAATACTCGCATTGGTGGGAATCCTCTTTGGTATGAGTTTTTAAGTGTTGTGCGAAGCTACCCCTATGCCCAAATCGTTTTTGACAATACTCACACTGATAGGGTTTCTCTTTGGTATGAGATCTGATATGTATTTGAAGGGTTGCCTTTCGAGCAAATCGATTTTGACAATACTCGCACTGATAGGGTTTCTCTTTGGTGTGAGTTCTGATATGAATTTGAAGGGTTGCCTTTCGAGCAAATCGATTTTGACAATACTCACACTGATAGGGTTTCTCTTTGGTGTGAGCTATATGCAGTTCAAGTGTTTCCTGTAGATCAAAATATTTCTGACAACACTCGCACTGATATGGTGTCTCTATCGTGTGAGTTTTGATATGTCGTGTTAGGCTAGTACTATGAGCAAATCTTTCTCGACAATGCACACACTGATACAGTTTCTCTTCCTTGTGATGTGTGCTTATGGTGTGTGCTTTCAATTTGCATTGGGATTGAAAACATTTCTGACAATCGTCACATTGATAGCGTTTCTCTTTGGTGTTAGCTTTAATGTGGCATTTGAGATTTCCACTATATACAAATCGCTTTTGACAATACTCACACTGTTTCTCTTCCTTGTGAGTTCTGATGTGTGATGTCAGTTTGCAATTGGATGCAAAACATTTCTGACAATGGTCACATTGATAGCGTTTCTCTTTTGTGTTAGCTTTAATGTGGTATTTGAGATTTCCACTATATGCAAATCGCCTTTGACAATACTTACACTGATAAGAATTTTCTTCCTTGTGGGTCCTGATGTGTGCTTTCAGTTTGTACATGGCTACAAAATCTTTCTTACAATAGTCGCATTGATAGGGTTTCTTTCTGGTATGAGTTTTAATATGCATTTTGAGTTTGAAATTGGATACACACGATTTCTGACAATATTCACATTGATAGGGTTTCCAGTTGGTGTGAGTTATGATGTGTGCTTTCAATTTGCATTGGGATGGAAAACATTTCTGACAACGGCCACACTGAAAGGGTTTCTCTTTGTAGTGAGTTCCACAAATATTTGCTTTCTTAAGTTTGCTATATTTCATTCTGTGTCTGCGTTTATGCTGTGAAAGTTTGTCAAAAGAGACAAAACCTGTTCTGCAGATTGTACATCTGAGTGGTTGTAACATTGATGCCATTCTCTTGTGGTGACGGTCACTCTATATTGGTACACACGTAATTTGTCTGCATTAAAAAAACCCACAAAATACACATGAATAATATTAAACCTTAAGGAATGGGATATTAACGTTTAACGATGTTTTCACATATTTTTTGTGGGAGCTGAGAGTCAGACCTATCGAATTGCATTCTGAATACGCAGAATGTCCTTGTTTAATGAAATTCGCGATATAATACAAATTTTATGACAAATTATTTAAATTTATTTTTAAAATTTTTGATATTTAACAGTCCTGGGAGTAAACTTTATAAACCTATACTGAAATTGTTTGTAGCTGGTATGAAAAGCCGACGATCAATTGAAAATTGTTACCTTTCATATTATTAATATACATTTATTTCCCCAAAAGGCCTAATTTTTTTGTGTTTTGGGGGATGTTCAATACGAGAGGTCAAAATTTTCAATTGATCTTCGGCTTTTCTTCCCAGCTACATACACTTAAAGTACATATCATTAGATTGATAAAGTTTACTTCAAGGACGGTTAAGTATCAAGAATATCATTTTTAAATCATTTACATATTTCTTCATATTCAAGAATATTTATGATCTCTTTCAACCTGCAGATTAAAAAAGTATTTAAAAAAATGTGTGATGTACGTTTTCTCCAGTAGTTTTTCACTAAGCTCATTTGTTGTGTGATGTGTAAATGTTTACCGCATGGCCAGTAGTGGTTTTTTCCAGTTTTGGATTTTTTTTCTTTGTAAGTGAAAAAAAAAAAGTCTAATGCGCAAAATACGCCGCAGTCACAAAAACGTAATGCGCGCGCTACAGGAAACAAACTTGTGTTTTTTTGGCCTAAGCCTCCGACTTTGCAACATCATTGTACACGCAAGCTCGTCAAAGGTCAAAGGTCATAGGTTTACCGCAAAATATTGTAGGTACCGGTACATATCACTCGGAGCTAACACCGTGTACGGCGCACAAAGTTCATTCATAAATTTTCCACTCGGCAGTGTTCAGCAGATCGCTTCAGCAGCCAATCAGAGACAAACTGTACATTTCAACACAGTAAATTCACAATGTATGCTTTAAAAACGCTCTCGACAAAGGTTTACTGCAAAAACATTCAATTTAATTTTACCATAAATAATTATGGACAATTAGCTTTTAGCTCATTTTAATACCGTAAAAATTACCCAATCTGGTTGCAACAGGGCGTTGAGTAATCACAAACACGGCCATATTGTAAATGTTTGACACTTCATTCGTACTTTGTGGTAAAGCCATAAAATGTACGATCGTATAAGGCGTGTGAAAGTGGATTCCGTGTTTAACGTCCCCACCCGCGTCACTTTTTGGAAACCAAAAATACCCGCGTCAAATTGTCAAATATGCCAAAATAATTCATTAATTTCAAAGTATCAGTGTTTTCACCAGTTTTAGCAATTGGAAACTATACTTTCATGAAAATTTCTTTGTCGCATTTATTTCCATTTTGCAAATATTTGGGAATTTGGGAGTTCGGTGTCGGGCTACCATTTGTCTTCCCGTTTGTCTTGTGTATCGTGAATTTTCTTTACGAGAACCTAGAGCTTGTTTATTAACTGGCACCAAAGCTTGTCACAGCTAGCGTGTACTTGATGATTTATTTCTACAAAATAGCCAGGTAAGAATTCTAATTTATTTATCATTTATGTAAAGGCCAACCTTTAGAATGAATTAATGTGGTACCACACCCCTTGATAAATTTGTGACTATTTTTGCATTTTTCTCAAAAACTAATAAAACACTGGTAACAAAAGTTATGTATATATTATAGGGGCAAGGAATCCAGTTACTACACTGGAATTTCAGTGACTCAAAACAAGTAGAATTTAGATTTATTGATCAAATATTGTTTTTCCCTCATTTTTGCCTGTAACTCCACAACTGTTGTCAGTGCTGAAATAAAATTTTCAGTGCAGTAGTTGTAGTCCTTGTCCCTATAATATACATATCGTACTTGTTACCAATGCCTTATAATTTTTGAGAAAAATTCACTCGCTTAATCTTTTAAATTCACTAAAAATGTGTACCACTAAATATAAATATTTAAAAATCATTACAAATAGCACAATGCGGTTCTTTCACACAGCTACGAATAACAAAACATATATGTTGTAAAGCTGCCGAATTTTGACTTTCTCTTTGATTCTCGGTTCATCATCATCATCATCATCATCATCATCATCATCATCATCAGTGGCTGACACGTAATGACGCTAAGCAGATTGAATAATTTGCAGATGTTTCTTTCGGTGAAAGTTAAAGATAGAGGGAATGGAAAGTTGCTCCTGCCGTGGAGGATTGTTATCATAATACTAATCACAGAGTGTCCGTCCGTCTGTCCGCGCGCTATCGCTTTCGCGCGGTGTGATATCGCGTTTACGCGGTGCGATATCGCATACTCGTGGTGCGATATGTGTTCGCGGTGTGCTATCGCGGAGTATCATCGGAAAGCATTACAGTGTGACTAACAGGTGCATCTCATCGGACCAATAGGCCTATTTTAAAGACATGGTTTACATTAAATTCATCAGTTATGGTAATGCCAATATAACCTGTTTGCGTTCACATTTCTCCCGATTGAATTGACGGCCTACATCCAGACACTACTAGAATTTCGGGGTATTTTGGGGTTCCGATGTGGTAGCAGGACATGGGCTTGGAAGAGGCGAACGATGGGTTTTCAGATTATGTGTTTCGAAGTAAGCGTCACAGCTACATTTTGTACAAAACAGAGTTGATAATTGTGTCTTAATCGTTGAGAGACGTATACCGTAGTATTTTGAAAGGTCAGGACAAGTATTATGGGTAACGGGTGTTGGGTAATTAGAGATAGGCCTATCACGAGAACCGCCTAACCCGAGAATCGCGAAATCTAGTGTTCTAATATTTTTCTATAAGAGGACTTTTGTTATCAAATCATACGTGTAGCCTACATGTTTTCCTCTACCCATGTAAAAAACATGTTTATAAATCACATGTATGAGTTTGGCTTTATAAAAATCAACACGCATTTTAGGTCAATAATGAAATCTGATGAAATAATGAAAAATTAAAAAGTCATCTCACCAACCTGGAAAAAAAAGTGACGATAAACTCGGAAAATTGACTTTCATGGGCCTAATATGAAATTGCTTAATTTTTTTTTTTTAACGGAATTTGTTTTTCATTATGTCCATGCATGCACAAATGTCGCAACTTGCACCTTGGAATCAGCTAAGTTTGTTGTCTTCATTCAACCCCGTGGGGGGGGGGGGACTCAACTTTGGAGGTGACGCGTATGTAGGGCTGTTAAGACCCCCTTTTTCAGCATCGCTGTCACCCAAAGACCCCATATTTTTTTACGAACACATGTTCGCTCCACGCTCTGTCACCCGAAGACCCCATATTTTTCCATTTGATCTGTCACCCAAAGACCCTTTACAAGTTCAATTTGAACAGCAACTTTCATTTTTCACTGATTTTAAGTTACTTATTTTGAAAAAAATAAAGAAATTTGAAGCTATTCAGAACTAGAAATTTGATTTTCGAGGTTTTTGTGGCGCTGTTTTGGTTCTCACCCAAAGATTCCATTTAAAAAAATGTCATGCTCTCACCCAATGACCTCATATTTTTTTACAGTCCTACACCTATATCCATTTCAAATTGAAGTGCCCCCCCGGGCATTCAACAGAGCAAGTTGAACATAGTCATAAAAACTCATAATATGAAAAAAATTATGACTTTATAATGTCCTCCCAGTGGGGTTTCTTTCACTTTAGGCCCATGAAAATCAATTCCGAGTTTATCGTCCCTTTTTTTCCCAGGTTGGTGAGGTGACTTTTTCATTTTTCATTATTTCATCAGATTTCATTATTGACCTAAAGTGCGTGTTGATTTAAAGCCACATACTGCAGTTACTGTCCGTTTTTCTATACACAATACACAGTGCTCTTTTCCATTGACGCATGACCTCTACAAATAGCCTACGTTAAAAGTATGGGGATATGACTAGTTAACGTCGCTGTGTGAAAAATAACCGGCCAATATTAAAAGTACTCTTCTAAAGTTAGATAGTTTTGTAACATGTCCTAAATTTTTAGCTAATTTAGATGTTTGGAAATATGCGTACTTTGGTGTTTTAGGAAGGATATGTAAACGACAGATAACACCAAAAATATGAAGAAATTATTTCCAAACCGTGTTAAGTCTGCAAACCACCATGTTTCTCATTTTCAAGAACGCTGGTTAACAATAAGCACGTATTGTCTCATTTCGTAAACAAAGACCACACAGAATTGTTCTCTAGCGCTCGCTTTATAATCGTTCACCCAACTGAAAGTATCCAGGTCATTGCTCCATTGTACGTGTAAAGCAGAAACATATTGTGTGTATTTAACCAAAGAAGATATGATTTTTAAAATCAGTTGAGCTGTTTTCAATGAGTATCTTGGTTTAATAGCTTTTAATGGGGTTTAAGTCCTGCAAAGGTCGAATTGAATTCTACTGTAGACATGACTGCATCATGACATTTATAAACATGTTTTTATATGGGCAGGGACTAGAAAAGTTAGAAAAGAGCCTGGTTTTGGTTCCAAGTTATAAATTTATATGTTTTACTTAAACAAAAATATATGTTTCCATTTTGCTAAAATTGGTGAAAACACTGATACTTTGAAAATAATGAATTATTTTGGGATTTTTGAAAATTTGACGCGGGTGTTTTTGGTGTCCAAAAAGTGACGCGGGCGGGGGACGATAAACTCGGAATCGACTTTCACGCGCCTTACCTTGCCCGAGAAGTCTAGCCATGATCCGATCTAGCTTCACATTCTAGGCTCTAGACCATTCACCATTGCATGAAATGCGTAACTATCATATGTGCAAATTCGAAGCTACATGTAGAGTTCTTGAGTAAGCTTTCCCTTGGTATCAGCTTAAAATGGACGCCAACCCTTCCCGGCAGTTTTTACTACAAATATTATTTCAACATTTTGATTTTGAATAAATCCTAAAGAATAACAAAATTAAAATTCGACGGAAATCGTACATGAAGGTTTTAACTTAAGTTAACTCACCTTTGTTGTCCGTTGCACATAGCCCAATCAAGAGAATAGCCCAAGAGAAAACCTCAAAAGGTAGTGCCGTACTATTGAGGAGGACGATTTCGACCTCCTGGTTTGTTTACAAACAGAGAGGTAGACAAGCTTGTCCAAACACTCAAGTATCAGAAGGATGGTCCACAATTACAATAGCGTGATTCACGTAACATGAATAGGGATTAAAAAGCTGTCAAGTAGAACCATGTGCTTCTTTTGTCCTATTTGCCATCAAGATTTCATATGGAAACAGTTCAGACCCAGTACAGGATCATGTCAGAAATTAATATTTTGTTCTGGGTCTGATTATTCGGACTAAAAAGGTACCACGCCATGGAATTCGCTCGCCATATAAAACAACAAGCAGCCCTCACGCTAAACATGTATTCGATTGGAGGCTCGAGCTATAATCTATCCGGGTAATCTATTTTATAATAAACAACGAATATCCCTAGTTTAGGCTACTACACTTACCAAATTTCCTTCAGCTTGTTCACTGATTTTTTTTTCATCTATTGTGGTCTTTGTTCGTGACTACACGTAGGACAACGGAAAGATTATTTAGAACAAAACAAAGAAACGCCGCGCATATCGCATGCGACACTGCTATATACCGGTAGTCTCATGCTGTACGTCATTGTGTTAATATGAATATTAATGAGTAATATCAGGGCCACTTTCGGGTCAGCCAGTGGCATATTAAACCACTCCGGCACTGGGCAGTACAGTATGGCGCGCGATGGCTGGGGTGTCTCCGAGTGGGTTTTTCTGGCTGGGTATTTTGGTTAGAAACAAAATAATAGTTCATAATATTACAAGGTAATTGGTAGAGACAATTAGAAGAGTTGACACGATATTTTTCTCCCTCGCTGCTCGCTCGCACAAATCAATGAGCAGTTGGCATGAAGTGCCCCCGGGGAAGTGCCCATGCAATGGTAGGCCTATCAGCCATCACACGTAGGCCTACGTGGTATACAGTATAGGCTACGTAAAACCCGGGCGTAAAACCCTGGTAAAACCCAGTAATTACGGTAATGTGATCGCGGGGAGGGGCCCAGAAATATTCTTGACATTATCTTTAATACTAATTTAGGTCAACTGACATGTTTGGTGATAATAAGGCTGTAGTAAAATTTTGGGGAAACAATAAAATGCAACTGTGGCTCAAATTGTTTTCTATCACTGCAACGAATGCAAGAGAAGACCAATAAGGGACGCACCATAAGATATAAAGGGAGGGCTTGATAGTTTTATGGAAAAAAATTGTCTCGCCATCTGAGCAAAGAAAAGATTTCATGTCAAGGGTAGGAAAAAAATTACAGTTTAATTAAGGAAAATAATTAGGCCTATTGACGTCCTATTTTATTAGTTTGGCTTAAAATAATACATATTTTCTCGCGCTTTGCGCGAATTTGTTCCAGCATAGGCCTATAGGCCTAATCCACGGGAGTCAATCTTGATGCGGACACTGCACTGGTGCGGGCCTACTGGGTTTGGATGTGAGGATGTCAGCATGAATGATGTATATCACAGATTATACGCCTAGATGTTTACGCACAGAATTATATAGATTTTCACTATCATGGATAGGGCCCTTTGAAAAAATTTCTGCACAAAAACTCACTAGGCCGCCTATATTAGTTAACCTAAAGATACTGCTTTTTCAAGTACGGCACATGAGAATTTAAACAAAAAATTGAGTCTCATGTTAATGAAAAAATTCTTCACCAAGGTGTTCAAACCCCCCCCCCCCAAAAAACAAACAAAATTGCTTCACCGAGGTGTTACAATATGCTTCACCGAGGTGCTAACCGGGGTGCTAAACAAATCGACCCAACTACCCTACCCAGTCGACAGTCCCCCATTGATATCTATTGGTGCGTCCCTAACTATCGTGTAACTTGTATTCGCGTAGACGTTCAAGGCCGTGTCAGGATGTGGATGTTGCCACATTGAAGTAGTTAAAATAAATAAATGAAACTAATTTTCCTCTTTGAAATCGAATTGTTATTTTCAGTACCCGGTCATTTTTCTACGAATGTTATTTCATAATCACTCATTATTCTATAAAACTGCCTATACCACCGGCATATAGGCCTACAAGATTAAACAAACAAATATTTTATACGGTATAATAGGCCAAATAATAAGAGCTCACAGACTCACTGGTAGTCTTGGGTTGTTTGTGAAGAATACATTGTTAAGCAGAATAAAAAAAGACCCCATATGATGTCGACTGTCTCATATTTCATAATAAAGAAGCCCCCCTTACTATATTTAAAGATATATAAAGAAAGACTCCTTTATTTTATTGATAATTAAATGTCAAACTCTCCGGTAGTCTCATGTCTAAATGAATCCCTCTATGCACACAGATCTATATCATGGACATGATCCCCTATATCGCCCGGTAGTCTCATGTCAACATGGTCAATGAAATAAATATACTCACGGACATGATAGAAGACCCCCTGTATCGACCGGTAGTCTCATGTCAATGAATAAAATATCACGGATAGGCCTATGATAGGAAGACCCCCTATATCGACCGGTAGTCTCAGGTTAATGAAAAACATCACGGACATAATAAGCTATAATAATAGGAAGACCCCCTATATCGACCGGTAGTCTCATGTTAATGAAAAAATATACTCACGGACATGATAAAAGACCCCTATATCACCCGGTAGTCTAATGTTAATAAAAAAAAAAACTACTTTCGGACGTGATAGAAAGACCCCCTATATCGCACGGTAGTCTCATGTCAATGAAATAAATATCACGGACATGATAGGAAGACCCATGTCGACCGGTAGTCTCATGTTAATGAAAACTATATCACGAACAGCATAGAAAGCCCCCATATATCGACCGGTAGTTTCATGTTAATGAAAAAAATATCACGGATATGCTAGGAAGACCCCTATATCGCCCGGTAGTCTCATGTCAATGAAATAAATGTCACGGACATGATAGGAAGACCCCCTATGTCGACCGGTAGTCTCATGTCAATGAAAAAATATACTCACGGACATGATAGAAAGACCCCCTATATCGACCGGTAGTCTCATATTAATGAAAACAATATCACGAACATGATAGAAAAAAAACCCGATATCGACCGGTAGTTTCATGTTAATGAAAACCATATCACGGACATGATAGAAAGACCCCTATATCGCCCGGTAGTCTCATGTCAATGAAAAAAATATCACGGACATGATAAGAAGACCCCCTATGTCGACCGGTAGTCTCATGTTAATGAAAACAATATCACGGACATGATAGAAAGCCCCCTATATCGACCGGTAGTTTCATGTTAATGAAAAATGTACTCACGGACATGATAGAAGACCCCTATATCGCCCGGTAGTCTCATGTTAAGGTAAAAAATACTCACGGACATGATAGGAAGACCCACTATGTCGACCGGTAGTCTCATGTTAATGAAAAAAATATCACGGATATGTTAGAAGACCCCTATATCGCCCGGTAGTCTCATGTCAATGAATAAAATATCACGGATATGATATGAAGACCCCCTATATCGACCAGTAGTCTCATGTTAATGAAAAAACATCACGGACATGATAGGAAGACCCCCTATATCGACCGGTAGTCTCATGTCAGTGAAAAAAATATCACGGACATGATAAGAAGACCCCCTATGTCGACCGGTAGTCTCATGTTAATGAAAACAATATCACGGACATGATAGAAAGCCCCCTATATCGACCGGTAGTTTCATGTTAATGAAAAAATGTACTCACGGACATGATAGAAGACCCCCTATATCGCCCGGTAGTCTCATGTTAATTTAAAAAAATACTCACGGACATGATAGGAAGACCCACTATGTCGACCGGTAGTCTCATGTTAATGAAAAAAAATATCACGGATATGTTGGAAGACCCCTATATCGCCCGGTAGTCTCATGTCATGAATAAAATATCACGGATATGATATGAAGACCCCCTATATCGACCAGTAGTCTCATGTTAATGAAAAAACATCACGGACATGATAGGAAGACCCCCTATATCGACCGGTAGTCTCATGTTAATGATAAAATATACTCACGGACATGATAAAAGACAGCTATATCACCCGGAAGTCTCATTGTAATTTAAAAAAATACTTTCGGACGTGATAGAAAGACCCCCTATATCGCACGGTAGTCTCATGTCAATTAAATAAATATCACGGACATGATAGGAAGACTCACTATGTCGACCGGTAGTCTCATGTTAATGAAAACTATATCACGAACATGATAGAAAGCCCCCCTATATCGACCGGTAGTTTCATGTTAATGAAAACAATATCACGGACATGATAGGAAGACCCCCTACATATCGCCCGGTAGTCTCATGTCAATGAAAAAATATCACGGACATGATAGGAAGACCCCTATGTCGACCGGTAGTCTCATGTTAATGAAAACAATATCACGGACATGATAGAAAGCCCCCTATATCGACCGGTAGTTTCATGTTAATGAAAAAATGTACTCACGGGCATGATAGAAGACCCCCTATATCGCCCGGTAGTCTCATGTTAATAAAAAAGAATACTCACGGACATGATAGAAAGACCCCCTATATCGACCGGTAGTCTCATGTTAATGAAAACAATATCACGAACATGATAGAAAACCCCCTATATCGACCGGTAGTTTCATGTTAATGAAAACAATATCACGGACATGATAGAAGACCCCCTATATCGCCCGGTAGTCTCATGTCAATGAAAAAATATCACGGACATGATAGGAAGACCCCTATGTCGACCGGTAGTCTCATGTTAATGAAAACAATATCACGGACATGATAGAAAGCCCCTATATCGACCGGTAGTTTCATGTTAATGAAAAATGTACTCACGGACATGATAGAAGACCCCTATATCGCCCGGTAGTCTCATGTCAATAAAAAAATATCACGGACATAGTAGGAAGACCCCCTATATCGACCGGTAGTCTCATGTCAATGAAAAATATACTCACGGACATGATAGAATACCCCTATATCGCCCGGTAGTCTCATGTCAATGAATAAAATACTCACGGACAAGATAGAAAGACCCCCTATATCGCCCGGTAGTCTCATGTCAATGAATAAAATATCACGGATATGATAGGAAGACCCCTATATCGACCGGTAGTCTCATGTTAATAAAAAACATCACGGACATGATAAAAGACCCCTATATCGACCGGTAGTTTCATGTTAATGAAAAAATGTACTCACGGACATGATAGAAGACCCCCTATATCGCCCGGTAGTCTCATGTCAATGAAATAAATATCACGGACATGATAGGAAGACCCACTATGTCGACCGGTAGTCTCATGTTAATGAAAACTATATCACGAACATGATAGAAAGCCCCCCTATATCGACCGGTAGTTTCATGTTAATGAAAAAAAAATCCGGCACGGATATGATAGGAAGACCTCCTATATCGTCCGGTAGTCTCATGTAAATGAAAAAATATCACGGACATGATAGGAAGACCCCCTATATCGACTGGTAGTCTCATGTTAATAAAAATGTACTCACGGACATGATGGAAGACCCCTATATCGCCCGGTAGTCTCATGTTAATTAAAACTAGATGGACCGCGGTTCTCGGATGTCGCGGTTTTCGACGCCCGTGATGCCTCCACCAAAGGGAGCGATGTGGCACTCACAAGTTGATACAAAGCTTCAAGCCTAAAAGGGGAGACTGAATTTGACCTTAGATGACACCTGGATGACCCCAAAACAACCTTCCAATGACTCCTGGGTGACCCCGGATGACCTTCAAAATTTTTGGCTGTAAATCAGTGGTAACAATACCCACCAAGTTTCATGCCCATAGGACAAATATTAGAATTTGACCTAAGATGACCCCAAAATGACCTTTAAAAAAAAAAGCATCTAGAATTCCCTGACCCCAATACACCTTTTCACCCATCACTGTACATTAGCACATTATGCAAATTACCTGTACTTCATTTGCATATTTTGCGCCGAAATCTACTGCATAACAATTGTATTCCACCAAAGTGCATCACATCACTTCCGAGCCTTCTCAAATATGTGACGGACATTTTGACGAAATGACCTTCCAAAAATGTGGCTCTATATGTTGACTGTAGCCACCAAATGTCATGCCCATACGACAGTTTTATCAATTTGACCTCAGATGACCTCTGGATGACCCCGGATGCACATATGACAGTTTTTACTAATTTGACCTTAGATGACCCCTGGGTGACCCCAAAATGACCTCCCAAAAATTTGGTTCTAAATATTGACTGTACTCACCAAGTTTCATGCCCATCCAACAGTTTTTACTAATTTGACCTCAGATGACCCCTGAATGACCTCAGATGACCCCGATATGACCTTCCAAAAATTTGGCTCTAAATGTTGACTACCCACTAAATTTCATGCCCTTACGACAGTTTTAATAATTTGACCTCATATGACCCCTGGGTGACCTTGGGTGACCCCAAAATGACCTTCCAAAAATTTGGCTCTAAATGTTGACTGTACCCACCAAGTTTCATGCCCCTACGACAGTCTTTACTAATTTGACCTCAGATGACCCCTGGGTGACCCCAGATGACCCCAAAATGACCTTCCAAAAATTTTGCTCTAAATGTTGACTGTACCTACCAAGTTTCATGGCCATATGAAAGTTTTTGCTAATTTGACCTCAGATGACCCCTGGATGACCTCAGATGACCCCGATATGACCTTCCAAAAATTTGGCTCTAAATGTTGACTGTACCCACCAAATTTCATTCCCTTACGACAGTTTTTAATAATTTGACCTCATATGACCCCTGGGTGACCTTGGATGACCCCAAAATGACCTTCCAAAATTTCGCTCTAAATGTTGACTGTACCCACCAAGTTTCATGCCCCTACGACAGTCTTTACTAATTTGACCTCAGATGACCCCTGGGTGACCCCAGATGACCCCAAAATGACCTTCCAAAAAGTTTGCTCTAAATGTTGACTGTACCTACCAAGTTTCATGGCCATATGACAGTTTTTGCTAATTTGACCTCAAATGACCCCATCATGACCTCACATGACCTTGACCCACTAACCAATATAAACTTGTTCTGCCTGGGGTCAAGATGCACCCACCCACCAAGTTTGAGGAACATGCGACCCCTAGTCTCCAAGAAAAGAAGGAAAATGGGCCACCTGACCTCAAATGACCTTTACCTCAGTACGTATATGACCTTGAACCTCACCCAAAAAAAAATAGCCAGAGTTTCTGACCATGACCCACCTATCCTGAAAATCTGAAGTCAATCCGCCCATCCATGCCCGAGATATGGCATCCGGACGGAAGGACGGAAGCCCGGACAATGCAAAAACAGTATGCCTCGCGGTGGAGGCATAAAATACTCACGGGCATGATAGAGAGCCCCCTATATCGACCGGTAGTCGCATGTTAATTTAAAAAAAATACCAGAGAGTTGATATTCTTGAGAGGGCACTCTATTCACGTGGTTTCTTTTCCAACGCTAAAAGATCACGAATTTTGGTGGTTTGCAAATGAAAAGTGTCCGCACTATCGATTGATTACGTAACTGTTATGAATAATGTATTAGGTTTTCAATGCAATCGCCTCGACCCATCAATACATATTATCTGTATTTATCAAAGTACTTGGAATAGCAATCTGGTGAGTTCACTGAACTACGCCCTAATACTGATGGAGTTTTAATGGCGTTTAATGGCGCTAATCCTCTCCATACACAGATGAACAAATACAATAGGAGAAGGTCAACACATATGACCTCCTATATGACATGTTATATGAGATGTACAACAACCTGAATATCATAAAGATCAGTGTTCGTTTGTGCATATGAACTGCATATTTACAATACTAAATATTAGTCGTTATATATTATGCCAAATATTGGTATTATGACAACACGGTATATGCATTGTATATAAAACAACTAATAGATCCTGCTATCATGGCGTCAGGTCATTGGTTCATCATATCCCGTATGTTTCTTAAAATTCATTCATATTTGAGACAAATTTCTGTGCCCATTTTATAGGCGTACAGGTGGATCCGGTTTTTTGGTCATTTTCATTTCTTTTGATGAAAGAATTAAGGTTTTCCACTGCACGGAGGCCACTATGTGATACTAATTTAATGCTATTTGTAAATGAATGCGGATTCCCGGTTCTTGTTTTTCCACAGTGTGACAACTGTCCACCCATCCAGACAACATCATAACATAATAAAACGTCTGTATGTGTACGATGAGTAAATATTAAACTGAACTTTGCCTTGGAACATTGTGTAAGATTTTGTGGGCGCCCTCAACATTATTATCCTCTTTGTATCCGTAAATGACATGGCATAGACTGTGTGAATTCTATGAAGACTACTTAGGCCTATACATAGGGTCATATCCATGGACACAAGTAACGATAATTGACAACACGATACGCGACTGTATTTAGGGGCTAAGCACTAATAATTAATAATGCCGGGTAGGGCCGACTCCTGGGCGACTCGTGTGGGCAAGGACGCTTAGGACGGTGACCAAATGAGTCCCAAATTTCACCGGGGGTGGGGGGGACTCAAGTATGATAGTGTAGGCCTAAACGCATGACTTTTTTAAACACCCCCTAAAACGAGTTTTACCCTACCAGCAAATTTAGGATAGATCAATAGGCCTAAGCTAACTTAATACACTAAAGGAAGCTTTGGATGAGAAAACGGACAGTTGATGAGAAACGGCCAAAATGGTGAGAATTTAAATTTTCTCATTCTTTTGGATGAGAAACTTCCTGGTGTGTGTGTCAATCATTATTGTCTTATTAAAACTGGTGAAAATTGGTAATCCCCGCTGAGCTCAAAATAAACATTATTATTTTGTCATCCAAAAGAAGAATGAGAAAATTAAATTCTCATCAGTGGCCGTTTCTCATCGAAATGTCCGTTTTCTAATCCAAAACTTCCTCTCAGTAGTGATAGGCCTATAGCACATGTTAATGACGCAAAGACAGTTGTGGTAACACCATGGTCGCAGACATGCAAAAAAAGCTCAAAAACAGATAGTAATGAAACCAGTTTTTATTTTCCTTGCTCTAGCGAATTCACAGAGAAGGTGTTTCTAGTACAGCGTCGGACTCTAGCTGAGAGCGTAGCCTAAGTCCAAACGGACTCCAAGAAGGGCTCTCCATACACAAATGAACAAACACAAAGGAAGGTAGTCTCCTCCGTGACCAGCTTGATTTCGATGGAGCGAAAACAAATTGGCTGCAGAGGAGACGGGTAATTTTGCCATGCAAATGAGGTGAGTGTCATCCCCCTGAAAATACTCACGGACATGATAGAAGGACCCCCTATATCGCCCGGTAGTCTCATGTTATGAAAATAAGAGGTCCAAATCTCTCCGGTAGTCTGATGTACCCACACCCACCCACACTATATGTAGTAGATAAAGGGTGAGAAACAGACCATTACCATAGATAATCGGTGTCTTGTTGAGGTATGGTGAGCATGTTAGTCGCTCGGAAGGCGAGACCCCGAAGGGGTCGAGCCTTCAGAGCGACTAACATGCGAACCATACCTCAACAAGACACCGATTATCTATGGTGATGGTCTGTTTTGAACCGTTTATCTTACATATACGGCGAGCAAAAATAAACGAATTTGTTGTAAATGTGTATTAATTTTCCAAAAAAACAAAATGGAAAAAACTGATGTATTATTTTGTAAAAGTTGTGGGTTTTTTCCCAAAATAAAAACACCTCAAGATAGTGTAATATCAGGGATCGATATAATGGGATAGGCATCGTAGTATTACGTAACACACCGAAAGATGTAGTTTAACTCTAGACAATAGGCGCCATATTGCAGGAGGGTTAGAGTTCATAGAGGAAACGTTAAAGGTTAGTAGATTAGGTCACCCAGGCACATCACTATATGTGTTTCACGAGTTGTAATACCGACAGGTAAAAACATTGATTTTGTAAAATTCTCCCGATTTTTTAAAATTACTAAATAAGGTTAGTACTTCAAACCATTCTTTGATGAATCTATGCAATATGACGGTAATTTTTGAAACATCTAAGAATCAATCTTAAACATCTTCATGATATTCATTTTTTGCGCATGGTCAAAGCATGCTCTTGCGCTATCCACAGACTATCCGGTGGAAACTTCAAAGCAACGATCATGCGTTAATATTTACAAAATGGCGAATGATGTAGTTTAAGTCGAACAATAGCGTGACCGGCGTGACGTAGTTTTTGGCATTGTTCCTATATGCACTTTCACCCTCCTGGTAATATTCTTCCCATGTGTCCTGCGTGTGAGTCTATTTAATGACAAATGCAAGAGATTTAATCAAATCAATACAGAATTGATCTCAATTGACAATTGTATTTGAAGTGGTTTGGTAGGTTATTCACTTGCTTTAATCCGCTGGAGTTTATTCACCCCGTGACCATTGTTATTCAAATGATTAATGAATAATGAAAATTATATAGAGTTTGGACTACAATCTGTTTCAACACCATGAAATTTATATCTTAGAAAAATGTGAGTATAAGCAGATTATTTGAAAGACCTAGTAACGTTGTGTCCAGTGGTGCTCCCCATTATGGGTAGGTCACAGTAAGGCTTTGCCAAGGATGATTAAATCAGGATGTGACACTTCGTAATTTGCATGTGTCCAATTCATATGTTAATAGCATATTGTTATTAAAATGATGGTCTGACCTGGCCAGAGGGCGTTAATATAATAGACGTTTGATCAAGGGACAGAGTAGTTTCCGTTTGTATCGGGTGCCGAGCTATGTGCCGAACGTACATTTTAAAGTATTTGCATTATACCTCTTTTGCATGAAACTGTAATTATCGTCTAAAACAAACAAACAAAAACAATATTAGGCCTATTTGAAGTTTTAATTTTTTTTAAATTACCCTATTTTACTACGGTCAATTAAGATGGCGGTAAATTACCATGTAAATTAACCGGTAATTTACCGACTCACAACACTGACATGAATACAAGTTTTAGTATTATTTAATAATATTATTTCCTCTATCGTTTGATACAATGGTACAGGTCGGGGCAAAATAGTTATGTACTTAATATGAGGGTGGGGGTTATAACAGTTTTAGGTCCATTAACTTGTGAGACCGGGGGTCAAAAAAGTTTTGGGTTCACGAAGAGGGGATGGGGGGGGGGGGTAAAATTTGTAACACGAAAAAATATATTGCCCCCCCACCAAAGTATTTCTGAACACTCCCTAAACTTAGTTGATTTTTCAGCAAATGTTATTTTTCAGTGAGTTTTTCTTTTATTCCGTGTTAAATTATGGCAAACGGAAACAATCAAAATATGATGTAGCTAGGAAACAAATACTATAATCGCTCCTGGGTGTCACCCATGCATACTTTTTAATGTAGGCCTACCGGTACAGGGGCATAATTGCCAATCACAAAGTTTGACATTGTAATTAATTGTTTAATGTAGGCTACTCCCTAAGGCTGAGTTCACATAGAAGTATACGGTATACGGTATTCGCTATACGAAATACGCTCATTCGTTCAGGCTGAGTTCATATAGGAGTATACTATGTGAACTCAGCCTGATCGAATGAGCGTATTTCGTATAGCGAATAGCGAGTATGTCAGTTTACCCATTTTCTTCGTCTTATCAAATGCTTGTAACTTTACTTCTTGAGGTCACATTGCATTCAATGAGGTGTCATAATGTGCAGAATTAGATAGTGCATCTATTAAAAAATGAATTTGCCCACATATGGTTTAGGTTTTTAAAATTTGGACGGTATACGCATGCACTAAAATCGAACACGCGCGATTCCCACTATACTATACTAAACGCAGGTATACGGCCTTTTTGAATAGCTCTTATGTGACCCGGTACTATGAAATTACCTTGCTCGATTTAATCTATACGCGTGCACCTGCAAAACGTGCATCGTATACCCGAATAGTATACTTCTATGCGATCGTAGCCTTATGTGACCCGGTACTATGATATTGCCTTGCTCGATTTAACTATATACGCGTGCACCTGTAAAACGTGCACCGTATACCCGAATAGTATACTTCTATGTGAACGCAGCCTAACAGAATACGTTTATACGCACGCTGGCGAAGTGACGTACTTAAATCGGATTAACTACCATAACAATAGATGAATACAATTTTGACTATAGGCCTATATCACCCGCACTCACGTTCATGCGGTAGGACCTACCGATGCATTGAACCATAGATGTCAAATCACTTGCACCTGTAAGATTAGCCTCTTTGAAAAGAGCGGTGAACGGTATTGTATTCAATCTACATGTATAGGCCCCCTATATGATTGAAGACAGGTGTGCAGACGGCTTGACGTGAGCCCACAGCCTATGATTTTTGTTTCTGGGGTCTTGTGGTGTACGCTGGTTATCATCGATGTTGAAGTGCCTATAATAGTTCAATGTAAGAAAATGAGCCAATAGACGTGATGAATAAAAGCTAATAAAGATCGGATTTTTGGATTATTAGTGGCGGTATAGGCCTACAATTAAATGTCAAAATTACGGTGCTATTCTACTTTTCAACAATAATTCATACTGACAGGCTACACCAATAAGTGTATTAGTGCAGATTTATATTTTTCGGGATACTTTCCACAGGGAGGAAGCACATGGCAAATACTATTGCCGCGGGCGCCATTTTGGAAGGTCACGTGACGTGGTCAAATGATTTTTTGACTTCAAATACTCAATGTATTTCATATCTTATGCTTGTCGTATATTTCCTTTGTATTATCGATAGTTAGTATTAATTTCGACATTACTATATCAACAAGACATTCCCTTATCAAATTAAAAGACTTTCTTACAGAAACAAATCACTGTGGCCTGATGGGATCATAGTAGTTGACCCACTTCCGCCCGGTCTAACCTTGCTTGGGGGCGCTTTTTACTATCTTCAACAGGTTCGGTTCGCTAAACTTACGACACCTTTATGTGATGACCTTAATCATATGGGCTGAGTAAGAGTTGATGTGAATTATTCATAACCGATCGATACCTTGCCTCACTTTGTTGAGAGCAAGCCAACAAAATTTGCCATTGGTTTGCCTGGCGAAACAAAAGCCGTGAATTTAGTGTCACCCCCCTGGCTTTGCACCCCCAGCCTCTTGACTTGTAATGAGTACCGCAGGTTAGTTTGCGAAGCTCCCTGGTCGGGTACTATCCCGGGGTTCTTGCCTAGCAGCTGATTTGCATGGACCGTTGAGCGTTTTGGGTTGGGCAAGGATAAAGGCAGATTCCTTCTAAAACCAATGGCAAGTTTATATACATGTACTGAGTTTACATTCAACGAAACGGTTACTTTTTATTTATGAATATTTACTTCGTTATGCTAATTAAAATTTAATTTGCATAAATCTAACTGAGCACCAGTGGTGTTATATGAATTACTGTTATACGGACTGCAGGAGCCCTCTATAATTTTCTCTTGCCATGTAACATTTGCATTTAAATCGAGCTGTAAATGCATTTTTTTCCAAAATTCTATCTGAGACTAGTAACCAATTCAGGTTCTACATGTATGTTGTGATCCTTTCCATAGTGTTTCTAGAATGCCCATGGTATTCCTTTTGTTTAGCTCGCTGCCCGAGACCGTTATCTTGAGCTATTGTGTTGATAACGGTCTCTGGGCAGCTAGCTACCTCCATTACTCTAGGTAATGGTCGAGGCAACGAACCTCAAACAAAAGGAATACAATGGATAATCTGTGAATAGAAAAGGGCTAGACGTATATTTAAAGATATATATATCACGGACATGAGACTGCAGGAGTTTAATTTTTGGACCTTTTATTTTCATTAACAAGAGACTACCGGGTGATATAGGGGGTCTTTCCATCATATCCGTGATATATTTTTTTCATTGACATGAGACTACCGGGCGATATCTGGGGTCTTTCTATCATATGTCCGTGATATTTTTCTCATTGACTTGAGACTAGGGGGTCTTTCTATCATGTCCGTATAATATTTTTTTCATTAACATGAGACTACCGGGCGATATATGGGGTCTCTCTATCATGTCCGTGATAAATTTTTCATTGACATGAGACTACCGGGAGACACAAGTGGTCTTTCCTTCATGTCCGTGATATTTTTTCATTGACATGAGACTACCGGGCGATAGAGTGGGTCTTACTATCATGTCCGTGATATATTTTTTTTCATTGGCATGAGACTACCGGGCGATATCGGGGGTCTTTGTATCATGTACGTGATATTTTTTCATTGACTTGAGACTACCGGGTGATATAGGGGTCTTTCTATCATGTCCGTATAATATTTTTTTCATTGACATGAATATACTGTCCGTGATATTTTTTTCCATTAACATGAGACTACTGGGCGATATCGGGGATCTTTCTATCGTGTCCGTGATATTTTTTTCATTGACATGAGACTACCGGGCGATATACGGGGTCTTTCTATCATGTCCGTGATAATTTTTTTCATTAACATGAGACTACCGTACCGGGCGACATAGGGGGTCTTTCCATCATGTCCGTGATATTTTATTCATCGACATGAGACTACCGGGCGATACAAGGGGTCTCTATATACTGTCCGTGGTATTTTTTTTCCATTAACATGAGACTACCGGGCGATATCGGGGATCTTTCTATCGTGTCCGTGATATTTTCTTTTCATTGACATGAGACTACCGGGCGATATCGGGGGTCTTTCTATCATGTCCGTGATACTTTTTCATAAGACTTGAGACTACCGGGTGATATAGGGGGTCTTTCTATCATGTCCGTGATAATTTTGTTCATTAACATGAGACTACCGGGCGACATAGGGGTCTTTCCATCATGTCCGTGATATTTTTTCATCGACATGAGACTACCGGGCGATACAAGGGGTCTCTATATACTGTCCGTGATATTTTTTTTCCATTAACATGAGACTACCGGGCGATATCGGGGATCTTTCTATCGTGTCCGTGATATTTTTTTTCATTGACATGAGACTACCGGGCGATCATCTTTCTATCATGTCCGTGATATATTTTTTCATTGACATGAGACTACCGGGCGATATCGGGGGTGTCTTTCTATCATGTCCGTGATATATTTTTTCATTGACATGAGACTACTGGGCGATATCGGGGGTCTTTCTATCATGTCCGTGATAACTTTTTCATTAACATGAGACTACCGGGCGACATAGGGGGTCTTTCCATCATGTCCGTGATAGTTTTTCATTGACATGAGACTACCGGGCGATATAGGCTGATATAGGGGATCTATTTGTCATGTCCGTGATACATTTTTCCATTAACATGAGACTACCGGGCGATACATGGGGTCTTTCTATGATGTCCGTGATATTTTTTTCCATTAACATGAGACTACCGGGCGATATCGGGGATCTTTCTATCGTGTCCGTGATATTTTTTTCATTGACATGAGACTACCGGGCGATATCGGGGGTCTTTCTATCATGTCCGTGATATATTTTTTCATTGACATGAGACTACCGGGCGATATCGGGGGTCTTTCTATCATGTCCGTGATATATTTTTTCATTGACATGAGACTACCGGGCGATATCGGGGGTCTTTCTATCATGTCCGTGATATATTTTTTTCATTGACATGAGACTACCGGGCGATATCGGGGGTCTTTCTATCATGTCCGTGATAATTTTTTCATTAACATGAGACTACCGGGCGACATAGGGGGTCTTTCCATCATGTCCGTGATATTTTTTTCATTGACATGAGACTACCGGCCGCGGGCGATGGGATCTATTTGTCATGTCCGTGATACATTTTTCCATTAACATGAGACTACCGGGCGATACAAGGGGTCTCTCTATGATGTCCGTGATATTTTTTTTCATTGACATGAGACTACCGGGCGATATAGGGGTCTTTCTATCATGTCCGTGATATATTTTTTCATTGACATGAAACTACCGGGCGATATCGGGGGTCTTTCTATCATGTCCGTGATATTTTTTCATTGACATGAGACTACCGGGCGATATCGGGGGTCTTTCTATCATGTCCGTGATCATTTTTTTCATTAACATGAGACTACCGGGCGACATAGGGGGTCTTTCCATCATGTCCGTGATATTTTTTCTTTGACATGAGACTACCGGGCGATATAAGCTGATATAGGGGATCTATTTGTCATGTCCGTGATACATTTTTCCATTAACATGAGACTACCGGGCGATACAAGGGGTCTCTCTATGATGTCCGTGATATTTTTTTCCATGAGACTACCGGGCGATATCGGGGATCTTTCTATCGTGTCCGTGATCTCTTATTAAAACAATTGATAAATGGAACATGGAAATAGATAATGGAAATTATGTTGGTGCTGTTTTTGTTGATCTCAGCAAAGCATTTGACATGGTAAATCATGAATTTCTTGTGCACAAATTACAGTCACTTGGTATTTCAGGAGTTGAAGGTAGCTGGTTCAAATCTTATCTAGAAAATCGAACACAGCATGTATTGGTTAATGGCAAAATTTCAAATTCAAATTTAATTAGATCCGGAGTTCCACAAGGATCTATTCTTGGTCCCTTACTGTTCTGATTTCTATAAATGACATGCCAAATTATTTAAACAACTCAATTATTGACATGTATGCTGATGATACCTTAATCTACGTTTGTCATAAAGATGTCAGTACTATTGAAAATCTCCTAAACGATGACCTTATGTCATTAAATAATTGGCTTGATGATAACCATATGAAAGCAAATGTAAACAAAACAAAGGTAATGTTGCTGGGTACGCCATTTAAAACAAGACAAATTAGTGATTTTAATGTAACTATGAATGATATTGTACTTGAAAATGTAAATTCGTTTAAGTATCTTGGTGTTTCTATTGATTCAAACTTAAAATGGAATGATCATGTTAACAACGTTTGCCGAAAGGTATGTAATGGCCTTGGTATCATGAGGAGAATTAAGCCATTTGTACCAAAGAGTTCCCTTATCACAATTTATAACACATTGATACTTCCTCACTTTGATTATGGAATGGTTGTCTGGAGTAGTTGTACGGAAACTAATATAAATAGGCTTCAAAAACTCCAGAATACTGCCATGACAATTATTTTATGTATGCCATTCCGTACACACATCAAAGATATGTTAATGACTTTAGGCTTCATGGATATTCGTAGTCGAATTTTATATAATAATGGGTGTATGATGTACAAAGTTTTGAATAATATGACACCTGTTTACCTTAATGATTTATTTCATGCAGTTAGTTCTATCCATGCTGTACATATACGAACAAGCAAAGCTGGAAATCTTTACAAGCCTAGTTTTAATACTTATTATGGTAAAAGTACGTTTCAATATCAAGGATGTATCACATGGAATCTTATTTCAAAGGATATCCGAGATGCAAAATCATTCTCGTCTTTTAAAACAGCTTTTAAAAAGATCTGAAATTATGTTAATGTATCTTGCCATTTATGAGTCATCATCTTGCTCTGCATTCTTAAATTATGTTTTCAATTGCAATAGGTTTTTTAGCATATCAATGTATATTTCTTATGTATTTTCTAATGGTTTTTTTTTATCAATTATCCTATTTATGTATATATATACAAATTCAAAGTATAGACCTCTGGCAAGGCAACCGTTACTTAAAGTTTCACGGAATACCCTCACTTACGATCATTGGGTAAACCGATCATCAGACGGATAGTTTGTCATGATTTCAAATTTACAGAAATGTTTATACGAGTATATACATTCTGTGGTGTCAAAATCATGACGAACCAAGCCAACCAGAACAGTCTCTACTCCAAAAGTAGTCGAGAGTGCTCAACCACTAAAAATAGTGGGGGCGTATTATAACAAGTTTACTTTACAAGTGACTAACTTTGGAATTTTAGAGTGCTCAAACCCATTACAGGTGAGCAATAGAAACAAATTCAAAGTATAGACCTCACCTGTAATGGGTTTGAGCACTCTAAAATTCCAAAGTTAGTCACTTGTAAAGTAAACTTGTTATGTATATATATATATATCTTTTATGTCTTTTACATCAGCATGTCTCTCAATATTATGGTTTTTATGGTTCGATTATATGTTTATGTCAATATTTATATTCTTATGCAATTCTTATGAAGTTTCTAATGATTTTATCAAATATTCAATAATGTATATACATATCTTTTATGTCTTTTACGTCAACGTGTCTCTTAATCATGGTTTTATGGATGGATTATATGTTTTATGTAAATATTCATTTTCTTTTAACATGTAAAACTGTGTTTTATACGTTAAGCAGGGCCCTGCTGAAAATCAATTTTTATTGAGCAGGTTACCCTGTTGAAATATTGTGAAATAAATAAATAATAAAATACCGGGCGATATCGGGGTCTTTCTATCATGTCCGTGATATATTTTTCATTGACATGAGACTACCGGATGATACATGGGGCCTTTCTATCATGTCCGTGATATTTTTTAACATTGACACGAGACAACCGGATAACAGGGGGTTTTCTATCATGTCCGTGACTATATTTTTTTCATTAACATGTGATATAGGGGTCTTTCTATCATGTCCGTGATATTTCTTTTTCACTGATGTAACCGGCATCAGAATGGTTGGTCTTAATAATAAGGGTAGGGTTTGAAATGTTAGGACTTAAGGTATATGATTATTTACCATGTTTATTATTTTGTTTATTTTGATTGTGTCATTCTTAATTAATGTAGGTTTTTGGCTTCATATCAAATTATATTTCTATCTGTTGTGTAATTAATCGATCAGGATCATCATCAAGTTCAGTTATTTTCCATCATAATCATCATTGTCTTTGAAATTGTTTTTAATAGGTCATGGTTTATCTTTAATTTGAAAAGGTCATTCACCTCATGCATTGATAATGAACACGCTGCATCCTTTGATTCTCAAGTTTATGAGTTCTTCAAATATTTATGTCTTCATTGTTTATTGTCTTCCATTCATAGAAGTTTTAAGAGCACTTTAGCAATTGATTCCTTTTATATGAGTGTGTATTGTTATCCTAAAAACTTAAGTGTGGTGTAAATTATTGCCACTTATCTTTTAGCTTAAGATTGTAGGTGACCTACTTATGAATATTCATGAGAAAGTTTTATCTCTTTATCAGGTTATGTATTGTTAATATTTGTCATTAAGTAAATGCTTTGTTAGGGATATTATTTATGCTGTTGCAGCCACTGCCAAAGTTTAAAGATGCGCGCCGCATAGCATTATTATGGTATTATAACACTAAATTCCTTTACGTTTCAAACGAGAGGTATTTTTCAAGGTAAATATACCGGCATTTCAGTGTGAATGATTATTTAGTGGTGTGCGCCTGTATACTGGTGGTCCTATTTGACTAAGTTGCCAGTTTATTATTAGGTCATATAAACCCGATCTTGGTAAAATTCTCATTATTATTCATAAGATGACGCACGACATGAGACTACCGGTATATAGCCAAAGCCATATCGCATGTGAATGCAAATATACAAGATTGTTTACTTTAAATATTGTTAATCGCAGCCCGTAAGCCTATGACTCTATTACGTACGGTCTACTCCCATTCTGTCCTCAAATAATTTCGTTCTCTCCGGGCCACAGTGTCATCGCCCCGATATCTAATTCATAGGGTATGCAGTAAGTCTTCATAATATTTGAAGGGGTGTGAACTTATTTTTGGACACGCCTCTATTATAATGATACCCACACAGTTATCTGTCTGTACACAGCTTATATTTTGATTGCAGTGACTGTTTCCTTTGTTAGCACATGTCAGTCATGATGGTTACTGGACCATGTAAACCACGGTGCTCGAGACAAACTGCTGGCCCTAGGTAAAATGCACGAAGTCAATTTCTAGTGTCTATTGTAAAAGTATGTACACAAGGATTTTGGGAGTGGCTTAGTGCAGTACAATAAAATGATGGTACCTGAAAAAATTAAGAAAAAAACACCATATAGGGCCTATTGCTATCATTTTTGTTTCAAATTTGTGTCAAGGGGTTGTATTTACCCCCTCCTCCTCTTTTTCCACAATCAGGGTAACTTGGGGTAAATGGAACGATGAGAATACACTTTCTTCAATCAAGAACAAAATTGGGCAACATCATACCGAGTGTTCTATTTCATACCCCAAACTTGACTCGGTATTGGTCTCAAAGGTTGCCACATAAAGTGGTGCTATGTCCCGGCGGGGGTGGGGGTCACTCCCATTGTGGCCTGTACAAAAACGCGTAAAAAGGGTAGTTTTTCGTGGATACGCGCGTAACGCGTTTAGGGTGTCAAAAACATGAAATTTTGGAAAAAAGGGTAGCAAAATTGCAATTGCTAATACGCGGAAATGAAATTTAGGGTATGAAATTTGATGCAAGGGATAAAATCCCTGTTTAGGGTATTGTTTTAGCCAAGGGTTAATGTTTAGGGTGCTTTTCATAAGTTGATTATCGCGGATGGTGTACAGGCCACAATGGGAGTGACCCCACCCCCCCCCCGGGTGCTACGTCGATTCAGTGAACAATATACTTGGGGGGGCCTATACCAATTTAAGGGTATTGATTCCCAAATATTTGAATATTGTGTTTAAATGTTTTAAACCAAAAAACAACAGATTTTAATGATGAAATTATGTAAAGTGCTAATTAGCTAATTAATTAATTTGGTGTTCCATATACGGTACCCCACAACAGATTCACTTGGGGGTAAATGAAACACGGTTGACTGACTTTAAATATATATATAAGATTCTAATATTTTTTGGCTAATTGGTTAAAATATTATGAAATTCTATACATGTATTACAAATAACAGACGACGGTCGACATTATTCAATGTGGCAACAGCCAATAGCGTAAACAAAACAGACAATATGACGGTAATAGGCCTAATTATTTTTCCCCGAGCCAACGTGCGTTTTTAGCTCCATTGGCCCCGTTAAAAAAATGCACAAAATATATTTCCCAGTGCAATGTATACATATTCACATAAAAATAAATAATTTTGGATTCAAAATGAATGTGAAGAAAAACATTATTATAGCCGGGAGTGGGAATCGATCTCGGGACCATGTGCGTTCCAGGCGAAGACACTACTGCTGCACCACACATATACATAGGTACACGTAGGGGGAAATTTATAATTATTATATCATACCGGGTAACATATCGTGCGTTATTCATACAAAAAATTCAAAAAAACAGTACTTACAACGAGGTACACTGTCGAACCTCAACGGATTTAGACTGATAAAATAGTGCTTGATAACATGCGTACACTTTTGGAATTTTTGAGACATTTTCGGGTTTACGTGTAAAACCAACGACGACGTCTAAATTCAATCAATCTTGCACCCCCCCCCCACCGACAAATAACTAATTCATGGTAGATTACCCCCGGCCCCCTATTGATTTAAAAAAAACCTGAAACCATTTTTTCTGTTATGTACCAAGAGAAACTACGTGGTAGGCCATATAATTATTACCATGCATGTTTATAAAAAAAACACCAAAAAAACATGAAAACAAAATTATTGTTGTTATTCTTTTGTTTAGTCACAAAATATATGTTAAATAAATAAACTATTCGGATGTCTTTTAAATGTAAATATAGCTATGAATGTAGGCTCCTTGTGGGTAATGCCCCTTGTTCCAATTACCAACACTGCTGTTCCATTTACCCCAATTTGTGTAACTGAAAAACCATGACCATGTATATAGGCCTATATGTATTTGGACCAAGTACCGGGCCGAGTACAAGAAACAAAGCATACAAATTTGGAGTTAATCTGTTAAAACAAGTTGTAAAAAAACACATTATCTACTTATTGAAACAAACAAAAAATCGTAGTATGGATACCTTCCCGACCACAGAAAGTGACTTATTGCTTAAACAGTAAGCCCGTTTGGCCAGTTCTCCACAGAAGAACTGACTTACACCTGTTGCTTTGATGACAGGCAGAACAGAATTTACATGGATACATTTTCACTTTGACTAATTCCCTAAGGAACTTAGACCATAAACAGGGTTCATCTTTAAGCGTTCCATGCAAGAATTAGTCTCTTAAATAGCCTTATGTACTAGGCCTTTAGTTCAATAGACATTTACTAGCTTCGAATTTTTAATGGGGGTTTTCGATCAAATTTACGTATGAGTCCGCCGCCCCCTAATCTGCAAACACCCCGGGCAAACACCCTTGGCAAATTTCATTTCAAACGTCGTAAAAAAATAAATATCAGAGGTTTTAAAACATGATATTAGGCCCCCCCCCCTACATGACTATTATGAAATAAATTTTCCTCAATTTAAGACCATGAATCTTCTAAGTGAAGGAATATTCAAGAGACAGTGTTTTGAAATCCAGGCTACACATCAAATTGTCAACAAACCCCCCTTTTTGGGCACCCCCGGGGTACCCCAGTATATGACGCCTAACCATAAATGACAAGACGGCTCTCGAACCACGAGTCTCGCCTGTTTTCTAGACCGCCTGCTTTCGCGATTACTCTTGGTACATAGAAGTAAATGAACCTGCAACAACCCATGGTATTACTAGTATATTACCCCGAAATGAACTTCCAAAAAATTGGCTCTAAATATTGACTGTACCCACAAAGTTTCATGCCCATACGATAGGTTTTACTAATTTGACCTCATCTGACCCCTGGATGACCTCGGATGACCCCGAAATGACCTTCCAAACATGTGGCTCTAAATGTTGACTGTACCCACCAAGTTTCATGCCCCTACGACAGTTTTTAGTAATTTGACCTCAAATGACCATGGATGACCTTCGAAAAATTTGGCTCTAAATGTTGACTGTACCCACTACCCACCAAGTTTCATGCCCATACGATAGTTTTTAGTAATTTTTCCTCAGATGACCCATGGGTGACCTCGGAATGACTCTGAAATGACCTTCCAAAAAGTTGGCTCTAAATGTTGACTGTAGGCCCCTACCCACCAAGTTTAATGACCATACAACAATTTTTAGTAATTTGACCTCAGATGACCCCTTGGTGACCCCGGATGACCCCAAAATGACCTAAAAATATAATCAAGTCGAGAACCTCTAGTTGCTCTACTCCCCACCAAGCTACGTCACTGTATAGGCCTACCCCATACGGATCTGCAGATATTTTTTTCACAGGGTATTTTGCTTGTTATCTTCTGCCTAACCCCCTTCCTCCTCCCCCGTACTGCCCATCCTGCCCTCTCGCACTTTCCCCCATCGCTGAGCAGCTCGACACACTTGCCCCTATCACTGTACAAAATACGCCAAAGCATGGGGAAATACATAGCTAGCCTGAGAGCAACAAAAACATTTGACCTCAAATGACCTATGGTGACCTTCAAATGACCTTGAATTTATGTGACACAACTTCATAACATAAAGAATTTCATACTTCACATATGCCCCAAGTTTCCTTGCAATAGGATTTGAAATCAAAGCCTATTTCACCCTTTTTTATTTTGCCATTAAACTTTGGTACACTAAGCAAGTATTTTACTTGGAAAAGTATACCCTTTTTCCTGATTTTTGGCGTTTTTGACACCCAAGCAGGTCCCGGCCCCAACTCAACACAAAGTTGGCAACCATGACAGTTACCAAATAGCGCGGAAAAGGGGTAATTTTTTTACCAGTACAAAGGACCGCGAAATTGGCATAATAGGGGTATTTAATTTGCACTGTCCGCAAAATTTGACTGTGAAATCAGCAAAATAGCTAGGGGGTATTTAATTTGCACTGTCCGCGAAATTTGGATAAAAGGGGTATTTGGGAAAATCCGATAACTTTATGTCAATATTTAGTGTCATTGAAAAGGGGTGCATGAAATTCTAGTCAGTGTTTTAAAATCTAGTCAATGAAAACAAAAAAGGGGTTATGTAGGCCTATTTTTGGCCAAATTTTGTCCTCGATTTTGCATGAAAAAGGGGAGTAAATTTGATGATAAATCATTGCAAAGGGGATCTTTAAAAAATTTGGTAACTCTCATGGTTGCCAACTTTTGTGTTGAGTTGGGGGCCGGGAAACAGGTACAGCGCTGTACTTGCCCAATGCTGAAAAACAACCCTTTTTACTTGTTTTTGTACATGAGCATGGTGCCCACCTTGAAATACAAGTGCCCCCCCCGGGCCAAATTGTCACCCCCCCCCCCTACACCGACAACCGTGGACCCTTATTGTGTGTGTGGTTGTTAACAGTGAAACCGTGGACCCACACACACAGACATATCATAATCCAAACCTGGACTTCTTTGATATTTCACCGCTACGGAAAAGTGATAACATAGTCTCCTGCCTTTATCAGGCGAGACAAAAAACTTGGGGGCAGGCATTCAAAAATATTTTTGTGTCGCAAATATAAAAGTCGACAAAAGTTGGAGTTTGCCTATAAATAGTGCAGGCCGGGGTTAGTTGTAACAGCGCATTTCGGTTGGTTCCAAAAGGCCATTATAACATGTTGTGAATTGTAGAGAACTAGGGCGGTACCGCACCATAGCTGAACCATGTGCCTTCGACAGTATCTTGTGGTATACCACTGTCACCTGGGGGGGCACCAGTCAAAACATCTTGTGAGTTCGAGATATAGACCCAAAAAGGAATATTTAGGCCGAATGAGGAGTGGCAATAAATTTTACTCCCCCACCCTTCCCGGGGGAGGTCGTAATTTTTTGCACAGCCCCTAACGAGATATGGAAAAGGACCCAAAATAGTAATATTGGCCCGGGTCTTATGAGGGGGGTCACCTCCAGTGGGGAAAATATTTTGAATACACACACCCGTTTCTCTTTCATTTGGCATGTGCAAGAGGGGGGGGGGGGGGTAAAGATTTTGTTGACAGGCCGAGAGAGGGAGGCAAGCGATTTATGATCATTCTATTCAGATACTTCCCTTTCTCCCACTGAAACATTATCACTCGCACCACGGAAGTGCTTTCACTAAATATATTTTGATATAGAAAGTTATTTGCCCACAAGTTCAAATGTGGGCAAATGAGAGTTGATTGATCTACCACATGCTATACTTTTGTACCTTAGAAATTAGCAGATAGGCAAGGTCTGCTTGTTTTCTGTAGACAATAATAATTATTGGGACATAAAACAATACGTTTCCGAGAAAAACATGTTTTACGGATACTAAAAAGTATGTTACTAATAACGGAGTCGACTCCTCCGCTGTTTATATCTCTCATTGGCCCGATTCCTTTTTGAAATTTAAGTTTTTTAAATGTTGAATACCTTGAATCTTAAAAGGTTCAAAATATTACACTGTATCTTTAATAGTTAAAGGAATAACTATTAATTAAGGAATAACTATTATTATAGGATATATATAACTCTTAACTTAAACGTCACTATGTGAAACAGGAAATTTTGAAAAATCACCCAACACCAATATGTGTTGCGAGTCATGTGACAGATGATCTTTTCTTATTTCAGGTTTTGTATTGTATTTTGCCAAATTTGAAACAAATTTGCTCCATTACATGTATTTTAAATTTTCTACACGATGAACTTTTTTTTCTAAATGACCCCCTTTACACAATTGTTTATACCCAATGACCCCCTTTTTCATTTTGTTAAACCCAATGCCATTTACCAAAAGACCCTACTTCCTGACGTTGGTAGGCCCATAACCAAGTTCAAGTCCACCCCCCCCCCCCAAGGAAAAAATCGAGGCAAAAGCAATCAAAGCAAAAACAAACAAAACAACAAAACTAAACAAACAGCCATAAATTTTGCTGGTCAGTTTCTTTTTTCCGAATTATATTAACAGTGTGTATATTGATCCATGCTGAAGGTTGTAAATAATGTGAAGCGATAATTCCTCGAGATAATTCCTCGATTCATCATTGCAGATCATTGCAGAACTGTGTTAAGTATTAATTACAATATAAGGGGCTGTGCAATAATTATGAGCCCTGGGGGGAGGGTAAAATTGGGGGGGGCAAGAAATTGTTGGCGAGCCGAAAGGGGGGGGGGAAGCAATTTTTGGCACACATTCTTGGGGCGCATTTTAAATAAAACACTCTAAAAAGGCTTACGAAAAACGTACAGAAATGCTTATGCAAATTTTCCTGCTCGCTGCGCTCACAACATGTATATAAACCATTTAATGTTTGCAAATTGGGATCCCAAAAATTGTGCATGTGCAAGGGGAGGGGGTAAAGATTTTTTGGCAGGCCGAGAAGGGGGGGGGTACAAGCGATTTTTGGCGGGCCGAGGGGGGGGCAAGCGATTTTTGGTGAGACATTTGGAAATTTTACCCCGGGGGTGGGCTCATAATTATTGCACAGCCCCTAACATGCGCTTGCTCGCATACCCGGATTGAATAAATACGGTATATGCAGCCAGCTGTCACCTGTGTATATAGGACATTTATATTTGAAGACCTGTATTTTAAACCCTTTTCAAACAATACTAACAATGAAAATGATTCTCTTGTTGGATGTCTAATTTATCTTATTGAAATATCGCCCATAACAGTCATTGAGAAGGTTTGTCTTTGGTGTGAATGTGTCTAATGTGCGATTTAAGATAAGCACGTTGTGCAAAGCATTTCTGACAATACTCACACTGATATGGTTTCGCTGTACTGTGCACTATCATATGGCGTTCCAAACTCCTCTTTGTTGCGAGGCATTTCTCACAATGATCACACTGATAAGTTTTCTCTTTAATGTGAACGTCCATAATGTGTCGTTTGAGCCTGGTGTTATCTGGAAAGCATTTCTTACAATGTTCACATTCTAATCGTTTCTCGTTTGTGTGTTTTGTGTGAGTTTGTATGTGAGTTTTTATGTGGCGTGCGAGATCCTTGTTTGTAGAGTAACATTTCACACAATACGTACATTGATAGGGTTTCTCCTTGGTGTGCCTTCTAAGAATGTGTATTTTGAGATTATTGCTTCCTGTAAAGCATTTCTGACAATACTCACACTGATATGGTCTCTCGTTAGTGTGAGTTCTGATGTGTCTTTTAAGGTTTTCCTTCTGAGCAAAGCCTTCCTGACAATACTCACACAGATATGGTTTTGTGTGAACTCTGATGTGTATATTAAGGTTTTACTTCCGAGTAAAGCATTTCCGACAATACTCACACTGATATGGTTTCTCTTTGGTGTGAGTTCTGATATGTACATTAAGGTTTTCCTTCGAAGCAAAGCATTCCTGACAATGCTCACACTGATATGGTTTCTCTTTGGTGTGAATTCTTAAGTGTATTGTGAGTCTTCTTTCCTCGATGAAGATCTTCCCGCAATACTCGCATTGATAGGGGTTTTCTAGCAAGTGCTTTCTCTTAATATGTATTTTGAGACTATTACTTTGTACGAAGCATTCCTGACAATACTCGCACTGATATGGTTTCTCGTTAGTGTGAGTTCTGATGTGCCTTTTAAGGGTTTCCTTCCGAGCAAAGCATTCCTGACAATACTCACACTGATATGGTTTCTCTTTGGTGTGGATTCTGATGTGCAATGTGAGATCCCTGTTCTTGATGAAGGATTTCCCACAATATTCACATTGATGGGGTTTCTCGTGCGTGTGAACTCTAATAATGTGCTCTCTCCGATTAGTCATATACGAAAAGCATCTCTGGCAATACTCACACTGATATGGTTTCTCTTTGGTGTGAGTTCTGATGTGTACATTAAGGTTGGCCTTCGAAGCAAAACATTTCTGGCAATACTCACACTTATATGGTTTCTCTTTGGTATGAGTTCTGATATGGAATTTCAACTTACTACTAGTCCGGAAACATTTCCCGCAATGTTCACACTGGAAAAGTTTAGGCCCGTGGGTTATTAAATGCACTTTGAGGTACATACTATCTGCAAAGCATTTATGACAATACTCACACTTAAAAGGTGTATCTGTGACATGATGCCTGTGAAGGTGCCGTTTCAAAGTCGCCTGTGTTGATAAGTATTTCTGACAATAATTACACTGATATGTTTTCGGATGTGGTTTCTCCCTGGGTTTCTCTTTGGTGTGAGTTCTGATGTGTTCTTTGAGTGTGCAATTAGATGCAAAACATTTCTGACAATCGTCACACTGATAGCTTTTTCCTTTGATGCTAGTTTGAGTGTGCCTCTTCAGGCTATAACTATGTACAAATCGTTTTTGACAATACTGACACTGATATGGTTCCTCTATGGTGTGAGTTCTGATATGTATTGTTAGGTTTTTTGTCAGAGCAAAACGCTTCTGACAATACTCACACCGATATCGTTTCCTATTGGTGTGAGATCTGATATGGTATTTCAATAACCTCGTTGTACTGAAAAATTTCTCGCAATAGTCACACTGATAGGGTTTCCCTGTGTTGTTAATTTCAATGTGGTTACTTTTAATGTGATTTTTGAGACTACTACTGCGTGCGAATCGCTTTTGGCAATACTCACACTGATATGGTTTCTTTTTGGTGTGAGTTCTGATGTGTAGTTCAAGAGTTTCCTTTAGATCAAAATATTTCTGACAACACTCACACTGAAATGTGTGAGATTTCAAGTGTCGTGTGAGGTTACTACTACGAACAAATCGTTTTTGACAATATTCACACTGATACGGTTTCTCTTTGGTGTGAGTTATGATATGTGCTTTCAATTTGCATTGGGATGGAAAACATTTCTGACAATAGTCACATTGATATGGTGCCTCTATGTTGTGAGTTCTTACAACATGTGCTTTCTTGCATTGAAGTTTGCTATATTTCATCCTGTGTCTGCGTTTATGATGTGAAAGTTTGTCAAAAGAGACAAAACTGGTTCTGCAGATTGTACATCTGAGTGGTTGTAACATTGATGCCATTCTCTTGTGGTGACGGTCACTCTATATTGCTATGCACGCAATTTCCTGCATTAAAACACACAAAATACACATAAATATTATCTTGAGCTTGAAAACACTTATTTTTTTAAATATGTCAAAATATGAGTGCCCCAAAACATAACAAATTCAATGATGCAACTCGCAAGAGCAAAAAAAAAAAAGGGGGGTGGTCTAGGTAAAATTTCGACAAGCCGTATCTCTGAGACTGCTCGAAGTAGAATGCTAAATTTTTTCCAAGTGTTCATTATTCCCATCGATGTATGCTAAAATGATTTTCAGCAAATTCTGAGGGGGTGACCTGCCTACCCATTGGTTGATTTGACATAGAATGACCCTACTTAGGGGCTGTGCAATAATTATGAGCCCTTGGGGGAAGGTAAAATTGGGAGGGGGGCAAGATATTTTGGCGAGCCGAAAGAGGGGGGACAGGCATATTCATGGGGCGCTTTTTAAATAAAACACTCTAAAAAGGCTTAGGAAAACAGTACGGAAACGCTTTAATATGCAAATTTATATATCTACAATCTTAGAAATATTTGTTCGAACACTTTTAAGGCCTTATTGGAAATGGTCCCCCTTCTACCCCCCTGTACAATGTTGGCATGCCCAATATGCTCATCTTCACCATATCTTCTCCCAACATTGTTTGGTGGGGAAAGGGGAGGGGGTATGCTTAAGATGAACATTGAGACAACACTATTATAATTCTTAGTTTCCAGTGACTCATATAGCGTGCACTCTAAGCTAAGAAGAACATAGAAATTACAGTGGGTGTTCGAACACATTTTTTCCGGGATTGTCTACAAAATTGCTTAGCAAAATCATCTGATTTTAGTTTTTGGACAATAACTCTGCAGTTACGCCATCGATCTTAATGCAATTTGGCACACATGTCAGAAACATGATTTGCTATCATCTCACAGAATATGGAGGAAATCAATGAATATTTGGATAGCGGTCAGTTACCATATATTTAATATAGCGTTTTGTACACACAAATACATGCCTTAATGGTGTATGTGCTATGCTAATTGCGCATATGTACATAATAAACTAAGAGGAGGGATTAAAATTGTATTTTCAGCTAAAAATAAAAATAAAAATAAACATTACTCGTAAATTCAATGTTATTTATTTAAATGTCACACAGTACCACTGTATGATAAATGGGGAGGGGGGTCGAGAACGAGGGAGAGAGAGCGAGTGATAGGAAGGAGAGATACGCATCGGATACGCACATTTATTGTTTTAAAAATAGTTTATAATAAAAACATCACTTGACCAACATTTAAGAAATTTAGCCTAATGTGTGAAATTGTGTTGTATTAAACATTTTAAATACACACACCATGGTTAGGATGGTCAAATGGTAATTCGTAATGATTTACACACATAGACAAGCACGCATATCCATCGATTTACCATATAATAGAAAAGTAAATCTTATTATTCTTTATATTTTGTGGTCAACCGTGCATACTGTGTGTTTTCAATGGGGAGATGAGCAACGATTCACCTTTACCATAAATAGGGTTTCACACTTTCAGTGTACATCAGACAGGGTCTAATTCTGCATAAAACCGGGCAACGTTATTTCTATAGATCTGCTGCGCATTCAAATTGCATTGTATTGCATCGTAATTTCATTTGTGTCTATGCTAATTATGTTTACGCAACATGAACTCACGTGTTTTCGAGCAAATTCGCCGATAATAGGTGATCAAAAGCGATCGGAATGTTACAAAAGTACAGATCGCATTCAGCTTACTTCATATGAGATGATCTTTGGAAAAATACGGCATAATTTGTCTTGGTGTTTGTGGAATGCCATGCAGTAAAATATTAATATGTTGCGGCAATTCATGATTGACAACTAACAATCGGCGTGTCCTTCGTATCCTCCACTGTCAATTTCTTATCCACTCACTAATCCTTACAAAAGCTTTGTGTTGATTACGTAATGTGTGGAGGCAAATTGCAATAAGTACAATGAAATAATGAGTAGGGCGGGATCCGAGGCGGGTTTCTTCTTCATCTTACGTAACAGTATTGTTCTGCAAAAAAACCCGGAAGCTTGTCGTTTGGAGCTCTAGCTGAAATACAGCAAGATAATGTAAGATAGTAAATGTAAACCTGTATTTTAGCTAGAGTATCTCGAGCTAGTGTACATATTGTTATACCCACAGAAGAGACAACGCAAATCATGTTTTAACGAACTTTGCCCCTGTGAGATTGCATATAGGCCTAAAAATAAAGGTCATTATCTATCATGCTTATAATGATCGGTGTTTGTTTAATCGGAAGACAGCATTTTTGAAGTGTTTATATTTTCTTTTATTCCAATCAAATATAATGGCAATCATGAAAAAACCCTGAACTTGCATACCAATCATTAAAATATGTCAGTTAAAATTGATTTATGTGTCATATACATTGCGCATGTGTGTCTTTTAATGTGCAATTGGTCTTGAACTTGAAACATATTGACCAGCAAGTGACATTTGCACTTTTTATTACTTTTTATTCTTCCTTCTTTTTTTAATTCATGGTTTTCTTTTTAGTTTGATTGTTTGATTTATCTTCTTTTATTTCTTTTTAGTGTTTTCTTTGCTATTTTGTTTTGGTTTCCTTTCTTTGCTTCTTTCATCTATTTTTTTTTTTGGGGGGCTTTAATGATTTCTTTTTCTTTTTCTTTGTCTTTGCTTGAATTCTTTGAGGTATACTTTCGTGGGGTCGGGAATTACTGGCTTGGCATGTTTGGAAGGAGAAGTTTGCAAAGCAATGGACTTAAGTTGGTAGATGTCATTGCATTATTTTGCTATCTACTGCAGATAACAATGATAAATTTGCATCCCACATCCGTGTGATGTTTGCTTGACGGTGCCCTTAGTGTCGTAGCAATATAAAAGATGGTGAATGATTTTCCAAAAAGATTGTCAACTTTTTCACTATCCAAATTGCTATGTTTTAAAATGTTTGGGGCTATGTATAAGGTATTCTACGTATTATTCTGCTTAATTTAGTCAAAATTTGATGAAAATATATGTTTAAAATGACCGATCCCTGAAATATTTATGAATGTAATGTAATATGTTTTATTCCCTATGTTCCTTAATGTATATAAAATAACATGTCTAAGTTTCATTTCAATCGCTCTACTGGATCTGAAGTTGTGAACCCAAATGTGAAGAAGCAAAAACTGATTTTGGAATTCCTCAGACAATCTTAGAAATATTTGTTCGAACACTTTTAAGGCCTTATTGGAAATGGTCCCCCTTCTACCCCCGTACAATGTTGGCATGCCCAATATGCTAATCTTCACCATATCTTCTCCCAACATTGTTTGGTGGGGAAAGGGGAGGGGGCATGCTTAAGATGAACATTGAGACAACACTATTATAATTCTTAGTTTCCAGTGACTCATATAGCGTGCACTCTAAGCTAAGAAGAACATAGAAATTACAGTGGGTGTTCGAACACATTTTTTCCGGGATTGTAGATCATATATCTAGATCATTTAAGGATTGAAAATTGGGAACCTAAAAATTTGGCATGTGTAAGGGGGGGCAAAGATTTTTTGGCGGGCCAAGAGGGGGGCAAGCAATTTGTAGGCCGACAGGGGGCAAGCGAGTTTTAGCGGGTCGATTGGAAATTTTATCCCCCCCCGGGGGGCTCATATATACTATATACATTATGGCTTTAAATATGGCCCGCTTTAATAGACAAAGGTACCACACTGAGCCGGGTTAAAATTTTACCATAAGAGTCTCATTTTTCTGATTAATCCGACTGGCATTTCTGAAAAGTGACGTGAGCTGAGATATTTGTGTTGAAAAGTGCAGTTTTTGTGAATATATTTTAAATTATTTAATCCTAAATCGTGCCATAGATGTCCATTCTGTCTTTACACAATTATTTTTTCTCTATAATCTGCCTACGTTGATTTTAGGCCTTAAAGGAGTATTTCGTGATCCCAGCATCCTCTTTTTATGACATTTTTCAGTAGCTATCCACGAAAAAAGCCTATTCCCAAAATTTCAGTTGATTCCGATTTTGCGTTTTTCAAATTTCACGATATCTTTGCAAAACGAATTAATCTGCAAGAAATATTTTGTACATAAACATTATGTAGCCAGAGGTTTCCAGTGATATGAAAATCTCAACTTTTTTTGAGAAAAGTGGGGGGATGAGGCTGTGGATCACGAAATGCCCTTTAATATGGTAGAGCGGATATGAAATCTGGTGCTATACGGTATTTCAAAAACAGAGCGAAAAACAGAGTAGAAAGTGAAAGTGTAGCCCCACCGTTAAAGGGCAGCATCCTCTCTGTTTACCTCTCTGTTTAAAAACAGAGCAGATTTTTCTTATCCTAAATCGTGCCATAGATGTCCATTCTGTCCTTACACAATTATTTTTTTCGCTATAATCTGCCTACGTTGATTTTAGGCCTTAATATGGTAGGGGAGAGCGGGGAATGTTCGCCCTATTTTTTTCTGACCAGCCTAGCGATGTCAATTTTAAGGTTAGGGATGACCTGATTAGCCCATGTGAAAGCCCTATGTCTTAATTAGCTATATACGGCCACAATCACAGAACTGTAGGCCTATAAATACAATAGCAACAGGATAGAGCAAACAAAAAAGTTTTGCAAAGTGGCGATCTTGCCCCATATTTGGGCAGGTTCGCCCATATGGTGGGGTAAGTTCACCCTAATCACAAAAAAAGGTTTAAACATTGCATAGCAATAATATTCAATGCACACATTTAGCAAGAGTACATGTACATGTATAGGGCCTATACAGGGCATTCATTCTCTTCTGGGGTGTCACCGTTTTTTTTTTTTTTTGTTATTGTTTTTTTTTATTGCAGGGGTCGGGTCAGGGTAAAATGTATAGGTAACCTAGGCAAACCTTAGTTAACACATTTACTAGTCAGCGAATTCGCCGCGACCGGGGCCCCAACACAATGCATATTTACATAGAAATTTGAATTTTTTGAATAGGTGGGTGAAGGAAACCTACATAAATATGTTTTCTATACTTCACTTGACCCATATATATGATTTTTTATGGTGATAATCAAGTCGCACATGGAATTTTAGAGGATTTTGATAGCAGTTCCATTAAAAGATCTAGCACCACCCCCGTAATGCCGTTTTGGGGAACTTTGCTAGCTGTATCTTTTTGATGAAAGTCAATCTTTGACAAGATGTAACTTTGCTATGGAAAGTGCTATGAAAAAAGGTTTTCAGTTTTGGCTTAGTTTACTCAAGGGCTTTAATTTGATATATAAAACGATGCAATTTGATGGCAAATTTGAATTCACCTAGCATACCTAAAATGTAGGGGTCCAAAGTGAGCTTAAGGGCAGAGTAATGGGAGAGAACATGGACCTTTTCGAACTTCATTATTTCTGAATTGTATGTCCAAAGTATATAAAACTATACATTTTTGGAAAGGAAATGAGTCAAGGAATCCCATGGTGACGTCAAATTTGTTCAAAAATCTCAAGTTTTTGTAAAAATCACAAAAATCCACTTTTTTACCCCAATTTTTTTGTGACAACTTAGAAAAAAATCCGTTCGGAGTAAAAAAAAATCAGTTAGCTTTTCATGAAGAAGAGACATGAACTTAGGGAAGGTTTTTTATTTTTCGAAATTCGTCTCTTTTTCGAAATATTGAAAAAACATGTGAAAAAAAGCCATTTTGTCACTCTATTAAGCTAAAATTGCACATAATGGTGTAAATTTTTGTTTAAAAAAAATATTTTGAAAAAATGAAAAAACCTACCCTAGACTTTGATGTACTCTAAAGAAAAAAAAAAAAGTTTACCCTTTGCTTGCATATTTTTCGAGTTATCTTGTCACAAAAATCGCGCAATATTGTCAAAAGTGAACTCTGAGAAATCGACGTTTTAGTAAAAAAATGTCAAAATTATGCATAAAACGTCCTTAAATTTTAAAACGGTAAGACTTTCACACTTGTAAAAGCTGTATCTGGTGCATGGTCTAAATATGCATCTTTTTTTTTTTTGAATCTATAATCTCTGCTTTCAGTGCGCCAAAATTCAAAATAATTAAAAAATCTAAGTGGCATTTTGACTGCAAATTTTTGTTTTGTTTACACCACATTTGCTGGCGTTAACAACATACCGAATGCGTCTTGACTGCGTTGGACATACGCGCAGAGTTGCGCCGCGTCACGCGACGCGAATCGCGCGCGTAATCACAATATTTCGCATTCGCGCATTTCTGACTCATTATTTCCCGCCAATTTACTAAGCTGTCTTGAGCCATGTGACTTTTTAGAGTTGAAAAGAGTGAAATAAATCAAGCAAAAATACGAATAAATATTAGCAAGTTGTATTTTATCAGTTTCAAGTGAAAGAATACATCTTAGTGTTGATAAATATCAAAAAATCTCAAATTCGGTCGTGGACGAATGTGTCTTCCATTACTCTGGCCTTAAACGTATCATGTTGACAACTTCGGGGAGAAATGGATTAGGACATATAAAAACGGTGGTATGAATAATACCGATATCACATAACTTAAAAAAAACACATGTTTTTCAGTAGTTTTAGCCTACCTTGTTTAATGGTTTAATTATCAATATTTTGCATAATACGCTGATGGGGCAGGTCCGCCCTCCAGTTTGGGGTAAGTCCGCCCGGGGAAGAGGGCGAACTTGAGCTCATGAGCTAATTCTGTAAATTCAGTGATCAGTCAGAAGATCTAAGATCAAAATCTACACAACGAACATCCTTACACTTACCAAATTTCCTTCACTGGGATTTTTCTTCCTTCTGTGGTCTTTGTTGTTTAAATAAAAAACGAATAGCACAACAAACGCCACCCGGGAAAAGCTAGTCCCCTAGTCCGAGGTGATCTGACGATAACACTCCGATCGCCAGGCAATCTACGAGTGCAATTAAATTGCGATCGATTGTTTACTTTGAATAATTATGGCTAATCGCAGCCTGTAAGCCTTCGACTCTCGTACGTACGGTCTACTTCCATTCTGTCCTTATACAATTTTGTTCTCTACAATCTGCCTACGTTTGATTTAGATTTAATAAATTACGCCTACGGTAAAAAGCCAACTAACGCACACGCGCACTTGGAGAAGGTTGTTTAAATATATTAAAGGAGGATTTCGTGATCTCTTTTTATGACATGTTTCAGTACATATCCACGAAAAAAGCCTATTCCCAAAATTTCAGTTGATTCCGATTTTGCGTTTGCGAGTTATGCATAATCATGTGTATTACACTGCTCCATAGACAATGCGTTGTAATTTCGTTCTGGTGCACCAGAACGAAATTCAAATTTCACGATATCTTAGTTAAACGGATTAATCTGCAAGAGATATTTTGTACATAAACATTATGTAGCTAGAGAAAAGTGGGGGGGGGTGAGGCTGTGGATCACGAAATGCCCCTTTAAAGCAACATTCAGTGTACATGCATTGGACATGACCCCAGATGAAAAGAAGAAGCAATTTCGGCCTGATTTTTAGCTTAATAGGCCTACTCGACTCTCCTCCAGGTAGCGCGAGCGGAGCAGACTGGCAGACTGGCAGAGTTTAATATGGGGCAAGTGAATGATGTGATGCATCCTATAGGAACATCCCCCAAACTTGATGCCAAAGCAAAAACAAAAATTTTGAATTCATTCTGTTTTTCATAAATTAAATGATGATCAAAACCCAGACTAATCACCTAGTTTTACAAAATATTTGAATTTGAGATTTATAGTGGAGACCACTTAGTTTTATGGTTCACTAGATGGCTATGGGCCCACCCACCTCATTATAAAACCTTTTCCCAAAAGGGAGAAAAGAATTACGATTTTACTATGCTACCCAAAATCAGTGAGTTTGAGTATGGTGAGTTGACTACATAAATTTTGCAGGCCTACCATAATATCCCAATGCTATATAAATATGCATTGGCACAATTTCCAGATTTGACAACCACTCTTCATCCTATTATAAATCGAGCACAAGAAATCAAGGGGTCCAATTCAATTTTTCTGGACCCTTTGGTGCCTGCAAAACCAACATTTAAGGGGCCCGATGAGAATTTAAGGAGTCCATCTGTCCAAAATTCTAAACTTCAGAACTTGTCAAATATTCCAGTGAAATAGTTGTTGGAAATGGTGATTCAAAAGATTTACTGATCTTTTTATTTTTAATTCATGATTTATGCCTCCGTGCATAAATTAAGGAGTCCATACAGTTTTTATCGGACCCTTTGGAGCTCTTTGGTTACTTTCAACTTGAGATTTAAGGAGTCCAAAATGGGCAAAATAAAAAAATAAGGAGTCCCTAGACGCGCAAAATCCTTAAATGCGACCCCTGCTCTCCTCTGGTTGCCATAGTAAGTTTACTGCAAGTCACTTGTAGACATAGGCCAAGCTGTACTTAATATCGATAAACGGAAGGTCATTAATTGACCCTTTTCTGATATCTAGCTGTTTGCTGCTTGTTACAACCTAAAGCCTACCATAATATTACGTGGCCAGGTTTTCGGAAGCACAACTTGTAAACCAGTGCTATTATACATGTCCTACCATGTGCTCAAGACTAAAAAAAAAAAAAAAAAGGAAGGGGGGTGAGATAAGCGTATCAATATTATACGTGGAAGCTTGAACTGCCTGCATTTGACAGGAATTATACCTTGAATTCGTAATGTAGGCCTACCTTAGGCCGTATAAAATTAAGCTTTTGGTTCTCGTTCCCTCCCTCCGCAAATTTTTGGGATTTGTCAGATTTGTATTTTTTTTTTTTTAGATTTTTCAAATTTTAAGACTTTGGAAAGATTTATGAAATCTTCATACATAAATAAGTTTATTAGATAACAATGACCACTTGCACTTCTCTAAGTCTTTTGGGGTACTCTAGGGGGTTTGTCCCTCATATTTAAAAAAAGGGCCTTATCGTTTCCTCGATCGAGCACTGTTGGATAAGATCAAAAACTACTAACAATGCTAATTTTACATTAAAAAAACAAAAACAAAAAACACTAGACTTAGCAGTGGTCTAACCCACGAACACAGCCGTGTTGTGACCCCTAATGACCTCTGACCCCAAAATATATGAAAATGCCCATACACATTGGCTAATGTCAATGCATGGGTGCACGTGGCACCACTTTGCTATGTTACTTGTGGCAGAAGGGGCATTTTGAAGGTTTTTTCGTCTCAGACCGGAAGTGAACCCTTAATGACATTTGACCCCAAATAAAAAATACCACATATGAATTGGGTAACCACAATTCATGTGTGAACATACCGTTACTGTCCTATGTTTTTCCAGGAAAGTTACTGGTTTTTCTTATCAAATAAAATTTTTGAAGGTTTTTCGTTTTATACCGGAAGTGACCCTTAATGACCTTTGACCTCAAACAAAAAAAATACCACATATACATAAGGTAAACATAATTCATGTGTGCACATACCGTCACTCTCCTATGTTTTTGTTAGCCTATACAAATTTTTGAAGGAATTTGGTTTTATACCGGAAGTGACCCCTTAATGACCTTTGAACTCAAATCTGTGTATGATTCATAGACGCTGGGTAATAGCAATGCATATGTACAAGTTGCGTCACCGTCCTATGTAATTTGTGGGAGAAGTAGCAGTTTGGAGGTATTTCATTTTATACCGGAAGTGACCCCTTAATGACCTTTGACCCCAAATAAAAAAATACCACATATACATTCGGTTAACATAATTCATGTGTGCACATACCGTCACTCTCCTATGTTTTTCTTAGCTAATAAATTTTTTGAAGGAATTTGGTTTTATACCGAAGTGACCCTTAATGACCCTTGACCTCAAATCTGTGTATGATTTATAGACACGGGGTAATAACAATGCATGTGAGCAAGTGGCGTTTTTTTTTTTAAATCACGTTTTTGACCCCTGTGACCCCTACTTGACTTTTGACCCCACGAATTCCATGGGCATGGTAATTGATGATTGTGACCAAGTTAGGTCAAAATCGGTGTACGCATGTCAGTGCTAGAGCAAATGTAAAGGTCGACAGAAGAAGAAGAAGCAGATCCTGTAAGAAAAAAGACACAGCCGTGACTAACGTCACCGGCTGTGTAATAGGCCTACAGTATGTATTCTTGGGAATATGAGAGTTGCAAAATGATCTTCTGCATGAATAGTTTTGTTTTTAAAGTGGTTGTAAGGATAGTTTTGCATAGTTCAGTTACTCGGGATGTTTCGGAAGCGCCTCTAAATATCGCCGTCAAACATATCTGTATATCAAGAGATGGCGCTATTTCTTGGGTAAGGAAATATCGCTGTGCAATGTATAGCGATATTTTCCATCGCATGCACACATTGAGAACTATATTGTGTTGGTTTTATCGTTGAAATAGGACGACCCTGATAAATGCGGTGCCTGGATGACAATATGCTTCCCGTCGATTGCTCCCAAACAGTGTGGAAAGTTCCGTCGATTTTGGAATTGATTAGCAATACGCTGGCGAAGTTACGTAATTAATCGGATTAATTTCCATAGCAATAGGTGAAAACAATTTTGAACATATCGCGCTTCACTACAAGTAGGTTACTCTCATCACCTGTGTATGTCTGTAATCGTAGACCAAATACAATACTGGCCTTTTCAAAGATACTAATTTTACAGGTGCAAGTGATCAGCATGATATGGTTCAATGCAGAGGTACCGCGTGAACGTATCAGTGCAGCGCGGTATATTCAAAACTTGTTTTCACCTATTGCTATGGTAGTTAATCCGATTATTACGTAACTTCGCCAGCGTATAGATAGCCACACTATCCTAGTTGGCCGGGCATCTTTAGAACCTCAGGCTGTAACGTGTCCCATATGGCTTGGCATGTTTCACGGATGATGTACCCCAAGGTGGAATATCCGATTCGAAAATCGTTGGCCAGTTGCACTTGTTCTGTACCCGTTGCTAGGAATCTGACGATCGAAATAAATGCAAAAAAGTTACAATATAATGTGAATCCAAGGAGGTGGCATACCGTCGCTGTTGATGTGTGTTAACTATACAGTTTTGGGTCCTTTGCAGAAGATATTCTAAGGAACGACTTGAGAAGTTATAGTTAATGGTTATCCAGCGCTTGGTAAGACTACCTTAGATTTTGAGATTATATATTGAAGTTATTGTAGTAAATGTTTATCCAGCGCCTGGTAAAACTACCCTAGATTTTGAGATTATATGTGACGTGTCATGTCAAAAGGAGACACTTTTGGGCAGGTTATCAATTCTGAGGTTTTTACATATCTTAAATATAGAGATGTTTTGCTCCACAACGTTGTTTTCCCCAATAAAATCGGACATTCCTAAGCGACGGTATTGAGTTTGTAAGTTATGATATTATAAAATTGGAAATTGAGATATCAGCCTTTAAAAATATTATTGATAATGTTGAGAGAAGGAATTACCTTGAAAAATGTCTCAAAAAAGACAAGTTGCCAGTTATATACCTGTCTGAAACTATCATACAATATTTTTAACATTAATAACATCAGAAATTCGCAACAAACCCAAATTGTGAAAAAAATGACCCGGGCAGATTTTTGGCTTTTTCTCCATTTGCGATCCTGCCCAAAAGTGTCTCCTTTTGACATGACACGTCACATATATTCAAGTTGTAGTAAATGGTTATCCAGCGCCTGGTAAAACTACCTTGGATTCTTTAGATTATATATTGAAGTTGTAGGAAATTGTTATCCAGCGCCTGGTAAAACTACCCTAAATTTTGAGATTATATTATATTGAAGTTGTAGTAAATGGTTATCAAGCGCCTAGTAAGACTACCTTAGATTTTTTAGATTATATATTGAAGTTGAAGTTAATGGTTATCCAGCGCCTGGTAAAACTACCCTAGATTCTGAGATTATATATTCACGTTGTAGTAAATGGTTATCCAGCACCTGGTAAAACTACCTTAGATTTTTTAGATATTGACAGTGTGCTTCGGTTATATTTATAAATGCGCTTTTATAAATACGCACGTGACTCATGGGCTAGACTGGCCCCCAGTCTCGGTTCGGTTCTATCTCAGGATAATGTAACAATAAATAATTACATAATGCCCTATGAAAAAAAATGCCAAAGTCCTCTACCCCCCCCCCTTATTTTGTTCAATGCCAAAAACCCATTCCTCTTCATCCACAAATCGACGCCACTAATTACACCCACCACAGTCAACCATGCAGCAATATAGAAATATACTCGTATTATAAGTGAACGCGAAAGTCCAATGAGCGCTGATTCCGAGACTGGTCCAATCTGTTAGAGATCTCACTTCCAAATATTCGTTCAACGAAGCACGGTGATTCCGATGTCAATTACGAAAGCCCCGCCCCAGTTTCAATTCAAATATGGTAGCACAAAGCTATGCCGCGGGATGTGACGCAAGATCGGATGGGACACTTGTCAACAACTGAGAGGTATTGAGCTCAAGTGGCACGCGTCTGATAGACCCATGGTACGCGCAATAATAAAAGGCAACCACTCGACTCGGACTTAGGCCTATTGTCCATATTGCGTATATTATCGCGTGCGGTTTGCAAATGTTTGCACATTATTTAGCTAGGGAAGCCTTTTCAAATATCCCCGCGCTGCCAAGCTGCGTTGATTGGTCGGATACAATATCGTTGTTTAGTCGCTTACACAAACGTTAATGTAGTGAAAACATGGACGTGGTATATAGAAAGATTGCGTGACTCCAAATCCGTAAAAGTGAACTCCCAGCATTTTGTGGGAACTGGAAGTCAAATTGCTTACAGACTGGGAGGGTCCATGTATTGGGTTGATTTTTAATGCTATGTAATCTACATTACCAGTCGTTCTCCATGGACCCGAGGGAGGGTCTACTCATGGGCACGACATACCAAGACCAGCAAGCGTGACCAAATCCTCATTCATTGACCACTATACAGAAAAGCATAGGAACTCTGTAGATAAATATCATCAAATTTAGGTATTAATTGAATTGCAAAATTATTACACATGTTGCAATTCCGAATTTGTAATATGTTATCAAAAACAATATTTTGAAAGTATTTGACGACGGAAAAAAATATTCAACGACGGAAACTTTTACAATATAATCACAAAGTTGAACAAAATAGACAATTTTGCTGCATAATAGTCTCGTGTTGTTCCACCTTTGCATTCAAATGTATAGGAAGACCATCCACTATGTAGAAGGTCACTTCGAGACTTACTATCTACAAGCTGTTATGGCAGCGCGGAGGCCTCGAGGCGGTCACGTGCGTATTTATAAAAGCGCATTTATAAATATAACCGAAGTACACTGATTGAAGTTGTAGTAAATTGTTATTCAGCGCCTAATAAATCTACCCTAGATGTTGAGATTATATATTCAAGTTGTAGTAAATGGTTATCAAGCGCCTAGTAAGACTACCTTAGATTTTTTAGATTATATAATTATTGAAGTTGAAGTAAATGGTTATCCAGCGCCTGGTAAAACTACCCTAGATTCTGAGATTATATATTCACGTTGTACTGTTGTAGTAAATGGTTATCCAGCACCTGGTAAAACTACCTTAGATTTTTTAGATATTGAAGTTGTAGTAAATTGTTATCCAGCGCCTAAAACTACACTAGATTTAGAGATTAATTATGAAGTGCTGATCATCCGGCGCCTGGAAAGATTACCTTATAAAATCTAGGTAAGGTAATTGTGGGAGCAGTTCATCGGGACGACTTGGAAATAATGAAAGAAATAATATCATTCGCCTTTTTTTCCGTTTAAATTTAAAAAAAATCAATCATGATACAATCATTTAAGTAAAGGCCTATATTCTCGCATTGGGAACTAAACCAGTAAAACATCCTTTGCAGATGAAATATTTTCATCATGAAAAAGCTCATCATTTTAAAATTAATTATATTTAAACTGGGAACTTACTTCAGGGTAGCCGTCAATCGTTCACCAGCTTCGATTGGATCGCGATGAGTAGGGTGATGCCAAAGTCTGTGTCCAACCTTTTCTAGGAGCAATTGTAATTCTGAACGACTCATGGTGGGATTTGTGGTCAAAAATTCGCTGTTCAGGCACCATGATTCGGATAGGTGCCAAGCTCGCGTCTCTTGGTAAGCAGGTACCTTGCGTATGGCCGGCCAAGACGGCGTTGTCGTCTTCTAAAACGTCTACGTGCAATTAAACACGTAACATTTTGCATCGTCAATGCAACCAACCTTGCTCCTGGTGGGGCCATGATTTCAGAATGAATAGGCTACGGGGAATCGGCCTAGTGAGTATACGGCGTTTAAACATGTATGTAACCTATGATTTTGGGTAGGAATACACGTCCGTCAAGGCATAATGGTTTTATGCGCGTTAGTGCATAATGCTTTATTATGACATCATAGTCATTTGTAATGAAACCTTTTCAACTTTTGTAGTATTTTGGTGGGCATCATTGCGTGCAATGAAAATGCGAGGCTACTGATTGACGTCGAAGACTCGCTAAATTTACCACGTCTTAGAAATTAGGCAACACCGTATCAATTAAGCAACACTCATGACAGTACAAAAATAGCAAATAAATTTTTCCGGTACACACTTTTTATTGGACGTGTAATACTTTTTGACGTCACGAAAATTATTATACGTAACATATGGAGTCTGCAGTCTAAGAGTTGATATGAATTATTCATAACCGATCGATACCTTGCCTCACTTTACACTGATAGGGTTTCTCTTTGGTGTGAGTTCTCATATGTACTTTAAGGATTCCCTTCAGTGTAAAACATTTCTGACAATATTCACACCGATATGGTTTCTTCTCATTGGTGCGAGATCTGATATGGTATTTCTGATCTGGTATTTCAAACGTTTGCGTGGCTAATACCAGGGATATGAGACAACAAGGCCGTGAATTTAGTGCCCACTTAACTTCCCGATGTCGGTAGACACACAACCATCACTTGCTGTTCAAGTTCACGTTGGCCGATTAAAAAAAAGACATTTTGTTCAATTCTGTTGGGATAAATAAGTGGAAAATGACAGACAATTTGGTAGGGGAAAAAATAACTGGACAATTCTGAAAAACATGCAAGCAAACAAAAAAACTTAAGGTAGCTGCCTCGGATACAACACCCTTGCAAGAAAATAGCTCATGTGTCAAATCAATCAGGTCTATTCATTTAAATCTTTAATCATAACACAGGTATTTTCCCCACCTATTTTAAGAGTCTTATTGTAACAGGTCTTATGTTTTCTTTTTCTTTTTTGAAAATTCCCTACATTTTGACAGTATTTGATTTTTTTTTGCCCACTTAGGAAGGAGCTATGGTTACCAAACTTTCAGGGATGGTAAATAAGCTTAATACCCAAATTCTATCGCCAGGATTTTTGGATGAAGTGTTTCCTTCTTGATTTTTTTCCCATTTTATATTTTAGGGAATGTTCAAAACCCTATAGCTTAAAATAGAAACACTTAATTGGAAAAAGTTGGCGGGAGAATTAAGATATTAATCTTTTTTACCATGTTCACCACCCCTGAGAGTTTGGTAACCATAGCACCTTCCTAAGTGGGCAAAAAATCCTAGAATTTAGGTAATTTAGTGTTTCTAGAACAAATCTAAAAAAACATTTAAAAAAGTACCAACATTCCTTTTAAATTAAGTAACACTATGTTAGAAAATAAACTTGGTTTCTATTATTCTGTGATATATTGGCAACAAAATGAATCTTAAAACTTTTATATACAATTGCTACAAAGGAGGGAAAAAATCAGTTTTATAATAAAATGTTTGTTTTCAAAAATGTGGCTATTTTGAGAAACCTTCCCTGTAGTAATTCAATGGGATTTTAAGATGACAAAAAATTGCATTAGTCAAAAACGATTTTTGGAAAAAATTAAAACTTGGCAAGTAAAACTTTCTCATCAATACACACATCCTATATCATTTTCAAGCAGTTCTGTGCACGACACCGTAGCCGATGAAAGCTTTTTCTGTAATATTATTAACAGTGGTGATGGGTTGTAAATAGGTGAAGTGATAATTCCTCATTGTAGATTGGGACTGTATGTATTAATTGTGTTAGGTATTTTGCACTATAAATTTTTAATTTAATGAAACAGTAAAAACAAAACAGTTGACCTTACATTCATGTGCAAAATAAAACATTTGGCCTGAAGTGTGAGGCCTTAACCATTTTCTGATAACACATTGATAAATGATTCTCTTTTGGGTGTGAATTCTGATAATTATCTTAATTTTCAGATATCGCGGGTCCGATCACTGAGGTTTCTCTTTGGTATGAATGTGTCTAATGTGTGATTTGAGGTAATACAGTCGTGAAAAGCATTTTTGACAATACTCACATTGATATGGCTTCTCTGTGCTGTGCACTATCATGTGGCATTTCAAACTCCTCTCTGTTGAGAGGCATTTTCCACAATGATCACACTGATATGTTTTCTCTTTGATGTGAACGTCCATAATGTGTCGTTTGAGCTTGGTTTTATCTGCAAAGCATTTCTTACAATGCTCACATTCCGGTTTCTCTTTTGTGTGTTTTGTGTGAATTCTTACGTGGCCGGCGCGATCGTAGCTTGTTGAGAAGCATTTCCCACAATACGTACACTGATATGGTTTCTCTTTGGTGTGAGTTCTTTTAAAGTGTAGTGTGAGTTTCTTTCTCTCAACGAAGGATTTCCCACAATATTCACATTGATAGGATTTTTCTTGGGTATGCCTACCCCTAATGTGAATTTTGAGAGAATGACTTCGTGCAAAGCATTCCTGACAATACTCACACTGATATGGTTTCTCTTTGGTATGAGTTCTTTTAAAGTGTAGTGTGAGTTTCTTTCTCTCAACGAAGGATTTCCCACAATATTCACATTGATAGGGTTTCTCTAGGGTATGCCTACTCCTAATGTGAATTTTGAGAGAATGACTTCGTGCAAAGCATTCCTGACAATGCTCACACTGATATGGTTTTTCTTTGGTGTGGATTCTTATGTGCATTGTGAGATCAATGTTTTTAGTGAAGGATTTCCCACAATACTCGCATTGATAGGGTGTCTTTAGCGTGTGGTATCTAATAATGTGCTCTTTTAGATTACCCATGTGTGAATAGCATTTATGGCAATACTCACACTGATATGGTTTCTCTTTGGTGTGAGTCCTGATATGTACTCCAAGGGCATGCTTCTGAGCAAAACATTTCTGACAATACTCACACTGGTGTGGTTTCTCTTTGGTGTGAGTTCTGATATGGTATTTCAAAATTCTTTTTGTCCTGAAACATTTCCCGCAATGTTCACACTGGAAAAGTTTAGGCCTGTGGGTTATTAAATGCTCTTTAAGGTAAATATTGTCTGCAAAGCATTTCTGACAATACTCACACTTGTACGGTTTAACTGTGATATGCATGTGAGATTGAAGGTGCCGTGTCAAATTCGTCTGTGCTGAGAAATGTTTCTGACAATAATCACACTGATATGTTTTCTCTTTGGTGTGAGTTTTGATGTGTGCTTTGAGCGTGCAATTAGATGCAAAACATGTCTGACAATCGTCACACTGATAGCTTTTCTCTTTGGTGTTAGTTTCAATGTGGTACTGCATGCCACTACTGTGTCCAAATCGTTTTTGACAATACTTACACTGATAGGGTTTCTCTTTGGTGTGAGTTCTCATATGCACTTTAAGGATTCCATTCAGTGTAAAACATTTCTGACAATACTCACACCGATATGGTTTCTTCTCATTGGTGCGAGATCTGATATGGTATTTCAATGATCTCTTTGACCTGAAACATTTTCCACAATGATCACACTGACACAGCTTGTGGATTTGACGCAAGTGCTCTTTGAGGCAAATACTATTTGCAAAGTATTTCTGACAATAGTCGCACTGGTTAAGTTTACCTGTGATATGCATGTGAGACTGAAGGTGGTCTGTCAAACTCGGCTGTGTTGATAAGTATTTCCGAGAATAATTACACTGATATGTGTTCTCTTTGGTGTGCGCGTTGACGTGTGCTCTGAGTTTGCAATTGGATGCAAAACATTTCTGACAATCGTCACATTGATAACGTTTTCCTTTGGTGTTAGTTTTAATATGGTATTTGAGGCCTCTGCTGCTTGCAAATTGCTTTTGACAATACTCGCACTGATATGGTTTCACTTCCTTATGAGTTCTGATGTGTGCTTTCAGTTCGCAATTGGATGCAAAACATTTCTGACAATCGTCACATTGATAGCGTTTCCCTTCGGTGTTAATTTTAATGTGGCGTTTGAGGCTTCTACTAATTGCAAATTTCTTTTGACAATACTCACACTGATATGGTTTCATTTCATTGTGGGTTCTGGTGTGTGCTTTCAGTTTTTTCTTGGATGCAAAACCTTTCTTACAATAGTCGCACTGATAGGGGTTCTTTCTGGTATGAGTTCTGATATGTATTTTGAGTTCATAATTGGATGCACACGATTTCTGACAATATTCACACTGATACGGTTTCTCTTTGGTGTGAGTTATGATATGTGCTTTCAATTTGCATTTGGATGGAAAACATTTCTGACAATGGCCACACTGAAAAGGTTTCTCTTTTCTGCAAGTTCTATAAATATTTGTTTCCTTGCATAAAAATTTGCTATATTTCATCCTGTGTCTACGTTTATGCTGTGAAAGTTTGTCAAAAGAGACAAAACTGGTTCTGCAGATTGTACATCTGAGTGGTTGTAACATTGATGCCATTCTCTTGCGGTGACAGCCACTCTATATTGCTTTGCACGTAATTTCCTGCATTAAAAACATAAAATACGCATGAATATAATCATAATCTTTAGCTTGAAAACAAATGTTTTTTGGAAGGGGGTGGGTCATGAATATTCTGGGGGGTCATAGAATTTGGAGACCAAAACTAGGGGGATATATTTTAACACCCAAAATAGGGGGTTATAGAATTATTAAGGGCTGGTATGGTGACTCGCGCATTCTTTACATTAAATCAAAATGTGCGCACAATCTTTAATAATATTATGCCAAACATTCCGCTTACGATTGAAATTTAACACGCTCCGCACACTTTCTTCACTCAAAACTTTTGGCGTGATACAAGCCTTAGTGCCGGCAATGAATAATTTGTCTAGAGTCTGTGTAAGAGGAAAGGAGGGTCATAAAAATGTTCGATCCAAGATAGGGGGGGTTGTAAAAAAATTTAGCCTGAAATAAGGGGGCTCATAAAAAATTGACTCGTCACCAACATATTCATGACCCCCTGCCAAAGAAAAATGACATCCCCTTAAATGTAGTCGGTAGTCCAGTTACGTCTAAGGGGGCTATCTTTTTTTTTGGAAGGGGGGTCCCAAATATGTCGGTGACCGGAATCATTTCTTTTTTATGACCCCCTTATCGTGGGCTAAATTTTTTTTAGGACCCTCCTTATCACGGGTTGAAAATTTTTATGACCCCCCCCCCCCCTTCCTCCTACACAGACTCAAGAAAAATTATTCATTGCCGGAACAAAGGCACGAAGTGCGTTAAAATTTCAATTGAAAGTGTAAAGATGGCGTGCACAAATTTTGCATTATATAATGAAAGATTGTGCGCACATTTTAATTGTTATTGTTAAGACAAAGAACACGCGCGACAATTTTGAGTCACCAGCCCAATAATTCTAGTATAACCACCCTATTTTGGGTGTTAAAATATTATAACCCCTCCCATTTTTGGTCTAAAAATTGACTATGACAACCCTGTATTTTTGGATCCCCCCTTCCGATGAAAATGATAGCCCCCTAAAACTTAAAAGCGGGTCAGTATTATTTCTAAAGAACAATTTTATATACGCACACACTCATGAGATCTATGCTTATTTCCCAGAGCTAATATCTATGCAAGTGTTAATTTCTGTTGTGACGTTACATACATGTCAGGGGCTGTGCAATAATTATGAGCACTGGGGGAGGGTAAAATTGGGGGAGGCAAGAAATTTTTGGCGAACCAAAGGGGGGGCTAAGCAATTCTTGGCAAGCCGAGAGGGGGGGCAATCAATTTTTGGCACACATTCATGGGGCGGGTTTTAAATAAAACGCTCTACAAAGGCTTCGGAAAACAGCACGGAAACGCTTTAATATGCAAATTTTCCTGCTCGCTGCGCTCGCAACATATATCTAGACAATATAAGGTTTGCAAATTGGGATCCCAAAAATTTGGCATGTGCAAGTTAAGGGGGGCAAAGATTAATTGGCGGGCCGAGAGGGGGGGCAAGCAATTTTGGCAGGCCGAGAGGGGGAGGGGGGGGCAAGCGACTTTTGGCGGGTGGTCCGGAAATTTTACCCCCCACCCCCCGGAGGCTCAAAATTATTGCACAAGCCCCTGATGGAATTAGCTCCAACAAAACCCGCAAAAAGTTGCCAGGCATGTTTTTGAGTGATATGCCTTTAAAGATGACATTCCCACAAAAAAATCAAATTTTGGAATTCTCAATTTCATGGTATTTGACCTTGGGACTGAGTGGACTTTCAAATCTTTGAACTTTAGTACTTATTAAAAAGAGGTTTATTATTCACAGTTGAACTATAGTCCATAGATGATAAACCTCCATATTTTCGTTATTTCGGACACTGTTCCCAATGTTTGCTGATCATATTTCTCCAATATTTTGAGAAGTTGACATCGAATTTTCTATTCTATATTGTTGGCAATAATGTCTTTTGCCAATAGTATGTTTAAAGTTGTAATTTTGTGTTTTTGATCGCAAAGATCTGATATTTTTATTCCCGATTCGAATTCTGCACCCTTCGAGAATTCGGCAATAACTTTGACAATAATTTTGCCTTTTTGGACACTAAAATGCATTCGATCCTTAAGTTTGTTTCAACCGAGTCTTAAATTACTAAGCACAATAAGGTTGGTACCGGTACCACTACCACTATACTGATGAAATTTTAAAGAATTTTTTTCAAATTTCTGACCTGCGCAAATAAGCCCTTTCGCAATTTCGGAAAATTGCAACTGTGCATGCTCAGACATCGTCACACAGTTCTTCGACGAGAGATAAACAGAACCAATCTCCCCCATTGACGGCTGTGTGAATGAACTGCGACTCAAAGGGAATCCACCATTATTTTTCATGTCTTTTACAAGATTAGCCATTTGAAACAATCACAATCAATACTTTGCTTGTATGAAAGTATTGAGAGGACATCTGGACCAAAGAATGTGAAAAACACAAGTAGGTAGCATTTCTTTAAAAGTGTTAAGTTCACTCCCATTGAAATATACTGCAGGAGTCGCCGTGTTCATCTCCAATTCTTTTCATGGATATTACCCACAATGCACTCTGTTCTGGAATTGTGAAAGGGCTTATCGTTAAGTGTGTATTTCCCATTGACATCCAAAATGGCGTAAGCCAGTCCTAAATATACATAGGTACGGCGTATATAGGACTGGCAAGTGAGTCTATATGTCATTCGATGCTCGAGCTTAGTCCTAAACCTTAAACATCATTTTCCGAGGCGTGGAAGTACACCAAATTGGTGTCAGGTGACCTTTGACATTCTTTTGTGGCGAGTGACATGGTCTTTCAATTCACGCCGAGTGTCCTTGACAGGCTTGACTATGCTTGTGGTCATGAAAGAATTCAAAAGATAACATCTGCCCCACACAGTGTCATCGACCCTATATCTTCATGGCAGAAATCGCCATGGTAGGTTGAATCCATAGCCACGATTGGCCATTTGGTTCAGACCTTTGAAGCTCTTTGAGACGATTAATTTGTCGAGGGACATGACTATGGCTACTCACAATAGCCGGGTTATTGATCTTGGTTGTGCGTCAATAAGCTTGTATACCCCATTGAGGTCAATGGTCATCGACTTTTATACTGCCTAGTGTACTACACGATGTAGTCCATACAGGACCAACGCAATATAAAATTAGAGTTTTGGTCCGATTTTGAGTTCAAAGCGCACAGCCAATTTTCAAAGCGCATTCTAGCGACTATCATATCTGTTCAACACGTATTTTCAAGTGTATGAGACCACATCTGGTTTCTTGAGAAAAATTCATTTACGGAGATATTCATCATTTTCTAACCCGGTATCCGAAGATTTTCGTCTGATATCAAAATCGTGCATAGCAATTCACGTGTATCGATCCCGTGTATTCACTTTAGTGTCTCTGCCGCACCAAATAATTATTAGCCAGGCGGTGTCGGTGTGCCCCAATAATCCCAAGCTATTGTCTGAAACTGCACCTCGGAAGATGTATGGTAAGAACTCAGTCCTCAAATGATAGTCATATATCGACCAAAAGATAAGTGACTGAATATCATTGAGGACTGAGTTCCGCAGTCTAGCTCGAGCTATAAAACAGTGGTCATCAGCCAGAGGATGATAAATCTATTACCGTACCATCCTTCGCCTTAAAAAGGCATTTCGTGCACAGCTAGACATGTCCACATTGCTTATTATAGAGGGCGACATTCAATCCAAAAAGTTGTGTCCACAGTAGCTCACAGTCAATGGCTTAACTGTGTAATCCCCATAGGGAAAAACAAAAATTTGAAATTTGGACACCAGAAACTTGACGACGTAGTCTAAAAAGTGCTGGTACTTTATCCTTGATACAGAAGTCAGCATGCAGTGAAAGTTAGATTTCATAAAATAAAATCGATTTTGTGTAAAATGGATTATCGTTAAAAAAAAATGATGCCTTACATGCTTTTTTTGTACAGTAAGTCAGTGTAAGCCATTGTCAATGATGGGCGCAGAAAAGTGCAGTTTTTTAAAAACAGACATTTGCCCATAACTTCGCTAATTTTTGACCTACAGACATGGTTGACCCCTCATTTTTTAAGTTAAATAATCACCGTTTTAAACAAAATAATTTCAATGTGAAATATCCTACTTGAAAATTTTGTGAACATGCCTAGCACAGCCTCATCCCCCCACTTTTTTCAAAAAAAGTTGAGATTTTTATACCTGCTACATAATAATGTTTATGTACCAAATATTTCTTGCAGCTTAATACGTTTTAGTCGTTTAGCAAAAATATCGTCAAATTTGAATTTCTGGTAATTACAACGGTGGCTATAGGTCATAGGAGCAGCACTGTAATACACAATCATGCAAACTCGCAAACGCAAAATCGGAATCCACTGAAATTTTGGGAATAAGCTTTTTTCGTGGATATCTACTGAAATATGTCATAAAAAGAGGATGCTAGGATCACGAAATCCTACTTACCAAAATTCCCTTCAGGCTGTTCACTTGAATTTTTCTTCTTCTGTTAGCCTATCTTTGTTCGTTTTCGACAACATGCCAGTGCCCAGTGCAAATTTAACCCAAATTTATATTGTTTACTTTTAATATGGCTAATCGCAGCCTGTAACTTGAGCCTTCGATCGACTCTCATACGTACGGTCTACTCCCATTCTGTCCTTATACAAATATGCCTACGTTGATTTAGATTACATAGGCCTATAAATGGTTAAAAGACTGACACTAGGAAGTTGGAGCAGGCTGTAACATATAAGCATCATTAGGGAGTGTTCATAAATATAAATATAAATATAAATAAAAAGGGAGGGGGGGCAAAAACGTTTTGGACCTCAAAAGAGGGGGGACCAAAAATTTTAGGTTTTGCGCGCATTTGAGACTAGGCCTATCTATATCACGTTTAATTCATGGGTAAGTTTTGGTTTTCAGTGGTTTTGTTTGAAAAATGTTGGCATTTCGTGGACACATTTCTATTAAAGGCTTAATGTACGATTTCCGTCCAAATCCCTTGCTTTTTTTTCTTCAAGTTGGGTTGTGTGCCTGTCGGGATTTGTGTTTATTTGTTGTCATGTTTAGTAACACTTTGGGTTGGTAAACTGTTAATTCTTTAAATGAAAAGGTTTGTTTGTTTGTTTGTCAAAACCAGTTGAAGAAACTTACATTTCTTGCTGACAGTTTCAGGCGTCAGTAAATCACTGACTTTCTCGAAGCTTGGTGTTGTTGTGATGATCCAACAGCTGATGACTGCTAATTCTTTCTTATTAAATACAGGGTGTAACAATAAAAGTTGTACAATTTTGAAAATAGAATGACACAATTATGCGGCTTATTTTTTGGTTTGATATTTATATATCTATCAAGATGATTTCTTTAGCCACCAGCTAAGCTTTGTTCCAATAAAATCGACGGTATACAAGTGACGATATGGCCAAGTGTGTAACCTAGTCTTAAAACCGCTTGGGCCACTTTTGTCTAAGTGTTACAAAAGTGACTGAATAGAGTTGAACCATGGACCAGTTGAACGATGCTCTTATGATAGGTAGTTTTAAACAATGGGGTATTCGAAGTGGTAGAAATAATTACATAATAGAATATCTCCTTGAGTTTTTGAAAGTCACAACTAAGCACTGACATAACCTTATTTACTAGAAATCGTGGCTGCAGCTCAACAACTTCAACCCCAATTTACGTTGGAAGTGAGTATTTTTATGGTTGTGACATTTTTGGTAGCACATGGAGTCAAGCAGAAACCATAAGATTGTTTATAGCTCATTTTCCAAACTCACGTCTTATATCAAGGCATACATTTGCATATAACTATGAGAAGTATGTAGAATTTGTTAACAGAATAGAAATGCTGGCAATAGTGGTCGCCCCAGAACAGCTAGAAGTCCAGCTGAACTTAATTTCAAAATTTTATTGTTTTGCACTTACGGATGCAAAAACTGTTCTCAGTTTTACCAATGATATCTCAGGGGAATGAGAAATTACTCTATTTATAAGATATTTTGAAAGGAATTTCATGACTTCATTTATAGATTTTAAAGAAATATCATATTATTATTAAGTTCATGTTAATATATGAAGAAACACCACTTATAATTCTTTTGTGTCAGTTCTTTGATGTTTAATGCACGATAAGCATATCTACGCGGTTCAAACTTGATATGCGCAAACATGGCAAAAGTGGCCCAACACGTTTTCTGGACGATTTAATTAATCGGACATAACTTTTGAATCCGAGCTAGTAAAGGAACCAACTAAACGTCTTCTTGTAGCCAAGATATTACTGATTGTATTGCATATAGCATTTGTGCCCTAACTTCTTTAGTTTTTTCCTGAGAAGTCAAAATGCAATTGTATAAATTTTATTGTTACACCCTGTATATTCAGTTTCCTCTTGTAGCGAGCAATCGTTCCCCATTAATTGTGTTTATTTGTTCTTGTACAGGATGCGTATCCCCATTACCTACTTTACTTATAATTATAATTATGCCGGCATATTCCCTTGCTTTTTTTTCAAAGTTGGGTTGTGTGCCTGTCGGGATTTGTGTTTATTTGTTGTCATGTTTAATTGTAACACTTTGGGTTGGTAAAACTGTTAATTCTTTCTGTTCATTGATTAATTTAATCAATGGACCAACAGATCATCCTGGTTAGATCTTTTATACCGGATCCCTATACACTTGTTTCATTGGTCATTCCTTGAATACATTTATATGGGTGGCCGTTATCAAGACTCAACTTGTTACAAGCGGACAAGTGAACAACACCATCTTAAGGGATGGGTTTATATGTGTGTAAATGGAGGAGAAATGGGAGGATTTTGGCATGTTTGCTGTGATTGTTTGCCTAGCAATATTGATCACAAGTACACAATTGATGGTGCATATCAAGGACCAAACTCTATAGTTTTATATTTGAGCACGATCACTTCTGTAAGGTCATGGGAAATTATGTAAATCGGCTTTTATATTTGATGTTGCATATCGGCTCACGCACTTTATTTTTGTACCCAGTATTTCACAAAGTCCCTGTACTCTGATGACCCTATGACTTTTTGCTGGTATGTTGAGCACTTTAAACAATTAATTATAGTACTTACCTCCTACTTTAGGAACATGCGTATGTCTTAATGTATGTCGACCATGTCAACAACCCAGTGTAGTTTTACATGGTTGGAAAAGTCTATTTCCTTTCGCTATTTTGCCAATCATAATTCATAAATTGTCCAACTTTTTTGACAAAAAAGAGTTTTACATTTATTCCGCCAGCAAGGAAACACAAATTTATGTGTATCCAGTGCGTCCTTTACGTTTAAATAGTTCAGTTTATTGTCAAGTTGTGCCTCTATACGCCATATTTACGGAATTGATGATACGAGCTGATACGGAATTTTTGAACCCAAATTTCTTGAAATATACATTACCTTTTTAACTTCTCGCCACGAAATTGGATTCATAAGAAGGTCAAATACAAGCCTTCCATTATGGCTGGTATCATCATCTCGATTGGTGTCTTGTGTTAGTATTATTCCATATTTTGCTGGTAGAAGTTCAATGAAACCCTCCATAATTCACGACTACTGTCACTTGTGTTATAAACTCGATGTGTTTACTATATTGTCGCTCGGGTCCGCGACTAATCGTAGGGACCAGTCTATCATTAGCTATTCTATACACTTTTCAATAGCCTTATTGTGATGTGTGGGAGTTTTAAAAGCCGAGCCATGAACAAAATATAATGCGAGCACCCGGGGGGCATCAACTTTAGAGGTGACGGTATGTGCCTGTCAATATATGCCCCTCTTTGAAGCCGACTATACCCGATGACCAGGCACCTTCAGTTTTCAAAATATTATACCCAATGACCCCTTTTTCATTTTGATTGTACATAATTGACCCTTTTTTTATTAAAAAAAAACCCAACGTTTTGTACTGATATGCGCCTACTTCGCGACGCTTGTACAAAATGTAGGCACATATACCCATCAATTCTAAAGTTGAGTGCCCCAGGGCGAGCGCATACTGCGGGCCAATGAACAATGAGATAGTGGCTTTTCTGATATCACTTTGAGGAACTGTTGAAGTTTAAATCAGCCAACGAGTAGGTGTGTCCAAATTGCACATCTTGAATTGAGACCAAGACATGCTGTTATTTCAATTGTTATATCGTTCCGGTTGGTTTATTACCTACCATTGCCTACGAGATGCAGTTCTAAGGTGACAGAGGGACAGGTCTGCAATTCGATTCCACAACCATTCATACCTTTCATCTGTTTTATTGTATTATCGTGCGAATTGCTCCGTGGTACCTTACGGGTACCTGAATTTTATTTGAATGAAGATGACTCTGTCATGCTCGACGTCATATTGCATAATTTCTATACAGTATATGCAATAAACCAACCAGAACAGTATAACAATTGAAATAATAGGCAGTTCTAAGATAGGTTAAGAAGAATATAACTTCATTCTGTATTATTATTCAAGGTTGTAACGTGTGTCTATGCTGTCATGTAGGCCTACCTGGCAACAGACACGCCCCCGGTACAAACAGATGAAATTTGTAGAAAAGCGAGATTATGAAAAAAACATTAAAAAATGATACTTTGAGGTATTGTTTTTTTAATTTTTGTATGGCAGATCATACATACACATGTGCTGAGGTCAAAAAGGTAAAAATTTTGTTTTTGACCCCTGACTCACCTGTCATTCCAAACAACCCCTTAAAGGACTTTGCAGCAAATCTGCAGCATGCGGGGAACCAACTTGACCAACAGCAGAGAAGAACGATGCTTGGAAGCCATCTCACATGAAGGAAGGCCTATTCGTTATTGAAAGACATTAATAAGCTGCAGCATTCATTTTAATTTATTCACTGAACCATAAAAACTGATTTTGAATGTGTGACACCTTAATCAGGTAAAGCTTAAATTGAATTGAATTAAATTATGCTTCTTTTTGATTAAATTACTCACTTAAGAGACCGTTCACAAACACTTGTAAGGGGGGGGCGCTGACGCAAAAAAAATTATCGCATAAATTTTTCGGGCCCCCCTTTACATACCTCGAAAATTTCAGGGCCCCCCTTTTTGACATGAAATAATGGGTCAACCCCATAGAAAAGCATATAAACTCAATTTTTCCAGGAAAATTTGTGGTCATTTTTCAGCCCCCTCTGGAGGGTCAAAAAATTCAGGGCCCCTTTTTGCATCAGGCCCCTTACAAGTGTTACAAATTACAAATTACTCACTTGAGGGACCGTTCACAAACACTTGTAAGGGGGGGGCTGATGCAAAAAAATTTTATCGCGAAATTTTTTCGGGGTCCCCCTTTACATACCTCGACAATTTCAGCCCCCCCCCTTTTGACATGAAAATTATGGGTCAACCCCATAGAAAAGCATATATATAAACTCAATTTTTCCAGGAAAATTTGTGGTCATTTTTTCAGGCCCCCTCCCCTAAGGAGGGTCAAAAATTTCAGGCCCCCTTTTGCATCAGCCCCCCCCTTACAAGTGTTTGTGAACGGAAATTGAAACATAAAAGCCGTAGAAAAATGCAACTTTTTTTGGCCGAAAATTTTATAAATGGCTGCATTTTGCAATGAAGATGATAAAAAGTAGCAACAAAAACCCGCTCACTTGATGCATAAATAATCAGTCTATGTTCCAAACTTTAAAACAAGAGAATTGATCAAGCCGTTCTTGGATTATACTAAAATACCTTAGGGGGGGGGGGGCTTACTTTTTTTGAACCGTTTAGGAGAATAGACCGACGGGCGTACGATTGCGGCGTTTGGAAATCGCAATCTTTCTACTATAACACAGCAAATTGGTTCACAAATAACTATAGGCCTACTAGCAATTACAAGTGAATTGCATTCAGCACTATCTGCTGACAAAACACTTCAAGCGCCATTCAAGTATGTCTCCCTCTTTGAGATAAGGAAGATGCCTTTATTTTTCTGAGCCATTGCTAGTGTTATAAAAGTAGGTATATCAGGCATAACCAGGGGGGGTGGGTCATACTTCTCTGGCAATTCCAGGGCAATCCCGACGGCAACACCACGGGAACACGATTTGTTTTATGCGCATGTCTAGCGCATGCGCATTTTGAACAATTAGCGATGTCAGCCGTTAAAAACAGCCTGTGATCTTCAATCAGCTGATCGTAAATAAACAATCCCGGAGTTGACCAGCTTCAACACACGGTTACAATCGAATCGTGACAATGGGAATTAAATCTTTACTCCCAAAATTCAAGAATATAGAAAATAAAGTTTCTGCCAGGGTTTCTGCCGCGGATTTGGGTGGTGAAGTACAGGCATTGACGCATCAATTTATGGATCTATATACACTGCTGCACAACCTGGAATTGATTTGATCCACGAAAGTAAGTTAAGCTTAAGCTTATTAAATACTATGTAATGTAGATGGTATACCATCTACATGTAGTGAAATTTGTTATGATCATTTTAAATCGGGTGTGGTGCTGAATCCAGTTACAATTTTGTAGATCTTGTGGTTCTGTAATTATGATGTGAAAAGAGTTGAAACGCAACATCTTCATAATTGACATATTTCTCAAGAACCACAATTATTTACAATACTATTCATATATTAAGAAATTATTTTAAGTGTGTGACTTGTATTCGGTGATGAAGGAAAGGATTAAGGGCTTATTTTTCATTAATCTCCTATTCTAAACCATGAAAATTGTCTTTTTATAGCTGTGTGACCAAAAAAGCATTCTGTACCGTTGATTGGTTTTAATGTTACCTGGTCACATTCCTAATGAAGTAAATTTTTAAGAATACATGACAAGATAGACATGACAAGCCGTTCCTATGCCAGTGGCGTAACTCCTATGGGCTCTGGGGGGGCGTGCCCCCGGGCACCCGGGCTAAGGGGCACCCAAGCCTGCAGGATAGCCTTTGACACGATAGTACTTTGTTATAGGAAAGAAGTGGAAGCCTTTACCCACCATGCATTGAATTACTCTTCATTTGGGTGCCCTTCAACACAAAATTTTTTAAGCTTGGCCATTGCAGCATTGCAACATATAAATTGTCATTTTAAAGACCTAAATTCAACTTGATTAAATACCAAATTAGTGGTATTTATGCACATTTTCGCGCGCCCGCACGCAATTGCTTTAGGTAGAGGGGGTATTTTGTATTCTTGCCCCTGGGCGCCATTTGCTACGTCACTGACGAGTCTCCAAAGTAAAGACATTAGAGAATATGAAAACATTTTGTTTTATTAACATGAACTGCATTGAAACATGATATAGATTTAATCTGAAACACTTCGTAAGTTATTCGGTAGGTCTATGGCTTTCAATACTAAAATTGATTATTGTTGGTCAGGGGCACCCGAACTACTTTCGCCCCCGGGCACCCTGACCCAAAGTTACGCCACTGTCCTATGCCAACCTGTCCTTGCGTCAACCTGCACCACATTTTTTGAAGGCAACTCGTCACTGACCAGTGACCAACCTGTCCCTTGCTTGCTGGAGGGAATAAAGCTAAGGTAGTTGACTATATATATTGTCAAGGGACGGGTAGACTATGTTGTCAAGGGCAGTGGTGTACCGTGTATTGGGGTCACTTGTCAGAGCGGGCAAAATCCTGGTGTGCGGTAGATTTACCCGGTCACAGGGTAGATTTTCTCAGGCAGAGGTGTAAAATATAGGCTGATTTAGCATAATTTTTCAGGTTTTCCTTCCTGGTCAAAGCCATGGGGGGTGGTGCAGAGTGACCCCTGCCACAGATACGCTACTGGTCAAGGGGTGGGTTGGGATAGGGACAAGTTGTATATCAACCAATTTTTATGTCACTTTTATGCAATTATGGTTCTTTACGGTATGTCAATGATTTCTGCTAAGCAGTAGATGTGTTGGTTAGGCAAAATGTTACGCCCATAGTTGTTTTTGACGGGGAAGATCGAGCTACAAGCAAAGCAGCACACAAAGGAAGAAAGAAAAGGGTATGCATTAATTCATCATGAATTTACATCTTCATTCTTGGTAATTGAAGTTTAAAAAAATCCATCTCAAAAGATATGTACAATGTATGTGAAACACTAACATTCACATATTTTGGGTATAATCGCAATTTAAGGTTTGGCCACAATTTTAAGATTTTTCCAAGATACCCATTTTAAAGTATTAATTTTCCAAAAAAAACCCATAAGTTTTCACAAAATTGAAAGAACCCATGGTGATCTGTAATACAATCCATGCAGAAAAAAGTACCGGTATAGAAAATAGACCATAGCAGAATGGTAAACTGCATATCCGTCAATACATGCTTTTTCCATGGGAAATGAACTTTGCTGCTTGGATGATGTCACGATGAGGTTAGCATTTATTCCGTATTGAAAAGTGTGTACTGACGGATATGCAGTCGACCGCCCTCATCATGCGCATATTTTGGGGGGCTTTAGGGCGCCAGCCCCGAGTCAAAGCAGGGGTGGCCAAATCAAGGGGCAGCGGAAGAAGAAGGGCAGCAAAAAGAATTAGTAAAGAAAAAGGCGGAAAATTTGAAAAAATTGTACTATATATCAAAATGTGTTAATTTTAGGGCACTAGCGCCTAGAAATCCTTTTTTTTTTTTGTTCTTCACTTTTTCAAACGACCGTAAAAAAATTGGGGCAACCTTTTCGGGCTGCTGAGGAAGGGGCGGCAAAATTGAATTTTCTTCAGCCCCCGGGTAGGGGCGGCCACAGCACGCCACTGCTCATAGGACTTAATTTTAACGAATTCAACTCTGCGCCGCGTAATTTAATTTTAAAAAATGCAAATTTGAACTTTGTGCGAAAAATGCACACATTTTGGTAATATTATGGATAAATCACACAAATCAGGAATTTTGTGAAATTGATGCGCAAAATTTGCTCTCAAAAATCATAGATTTTTCCGGTGCTTACCAATACAGTGTAGTTCGTAAATACAAATGAGGGCACCAAATCTGTGTGGGTACTTGTACTGTCGGTTTGTGTTTGCTTGTTTTTTTACATCCAAGTACTAGATTTTCCTTGGGTAAAGCTCAACCTCACTTTTGTGAAATTAATCAACTAGAGGAGTTTATGCATGCATCTAATGTATTATGTACCTCAATTTTCCTCAAATTTTGATATCTAAATTTGCATTTCTTTCTTCATGTCATCAGGAGAAAAAGACAGGAGAAGGCTAGAGCCCTGCACCACCATGCCACACAAAATGAGTTTGCAAGTAAGTCTGTGATGTATGACATGTACATTGTACGTGGGGGTATCCAAAAGTTTTTGACATCACCCAGAAGTGAAAGAGCTATTTTCATGAAATTATGTCAGTGTAATCACTGGTCCTTATGTACATTATGGTTCAGAAATGGTCTCATAAGTAAAAGTTTACTTTCTATCCAGATGGCACTAGGTGGGCAGTAGCTAGGCGCATAACCTGCAAGATGGTGAAAATTGAGGCACGTAGCGTGAGTAAGGTTCCTGCATTTGAAGGGTTAATGCTCATAAAATCTATGATGAAATGAAAGCTATCTACGGTGATGATTGCCCATCATATTGCACTGTTGCTTTTTGAAAAAGGAATTTCCAAACTGGCCACATGCATGTCCCTCACATATTAGCCAGGTTGACGTCCATCACTTATGGATGGCGCGGCCACAGTGAAGAAATTCAAGAAAGTGGAGGATCTTATCATGAAAAGGTAATGCGCCTACTGCCCATCTAGCGCCACCTGGAAAGAAAGTAAACATACTTATGAGACCATTTTTGAACCATAATGTACATAAGGACACTGACAAAATTTCATCAATATAGCTCTTTCACTTCTGGGTGATGTCAAAACTTTTGGATACCCCTCAGTATATACACTTGTATCATAATCATACAGTAAAATCGATTAAGAACCGTTCACAAACACTTGTTGGGGGCCCTGATGCAAAAAAAAATTTCATCGTGAAAATTTTTGGGCCCCTTTTTCAGATCTCAAAAATTTCAGGGCTCCCTTTTTCACATGAAAATTATGGGTCAACCCCATATACTCAATTTTCCGGAAAATTTGTGGTCAATTTTTCAGAGCCCCTCACCCTCTAGAAGGGTCAAAACTAAGAGCCCCTTTTTGCATCAGACCCCCCAACAAGTGTTTGTGAACAGTCCCTAATGTAGACAATTCCATGATCATCCACCATGGGCTGCAGTTTCAGCCATGTACATTGTATTTTAGCCACTGATTTTTAGTTTACTACACATAGGGACACAAACTGGCATTTTCATAATCACTTGCACCATTTTGCCAATGTTTGCCACCAGCAGTAATTTGTCTCCCAGAATATCATTGTATCCTACGTATCATTTTCAATTTGCAGTAAAAACTTGTTCGATGTGAAACAATATTTTATTCTATTTCTTTTTAAATTGATAGGTTGGTGTGTGTGTAAGGCAAAAGATTGACCAAGCCCTGGAAACTGATAACTCAGGCAACTGGTAGTCAGGAACCATATTTGAGATCGAAAAGTTGCAATAAACATTCCTCTGCGAGTCTGTGTACTGGTGTACTACAGTGCCATTTGTGGCAACAAGCAATCGACAAGTAACTTTTAGATTTTACATTCCAATTTAGAAATTAAATCCTGATTCATATTGGGCTGCCTGCACAGGTACACCATCGCTGAGGTAGTCAGAGGTACATGTACTTGGCTGGTACTGTGCAGTACCAGGTGAGTACCAGTTTAGAACCAGTGCAGTACCACTGCTGGTGGATCCTGTGCAGTGGCATAATTGGTACTGTGTAGGTACTTTGTGTGTACCAGTCTGCAGATGGCCAAAATAGGAATCTTGTAGTGATAGATTGGATAGACAGCTGAGAACATCATGCTTGTAAGCTTTGGGTTGAGCCTTTTGTTTGAGCCTGGCCCTATCAGGGCCCGAGCTTGCGTCTGCCCGGACCGACTGGTTAAATAAACCTGCAGGGGGTCACTCCCATTGTGGCCTGTACACCTCCCGCGATAATCAACTTTTGAAATGCACCCTTGTCTAAAACGATACCCTAAACAGATATCACACGCCTGTTTTCACACCCTAAACATATACAGGGATTTTGTTCCTTGCATCAAATTTCATACCCTAAATTTCATTTCCACGTATTAGCAATTGCAATTTTGCTACCCTTTTTCATGTTTTTAACACCTTAAACACGATACACACGTATCGTGCCTACCCACCTGAAAAACTACCTTTTTTACGCATTTTATTATCGCAGATGGTGTACATGCCACAATGGGAGTGACCCCCTGGGAAATAAACAAATTTGTTCTTGGTTAAAAAACACAAGAGCAGTCATATCATGATTTAACCTAAGTAGTCCTCCATCCCCCAATTAGTGCCCCACACTGAACTCTTTTGACTCAAAGGTGCAACTAACCCCATGCACCCATACACTCAATTTATTTCTATTATGTTCTCAGAATCTTCCTTCCTATACTTTGTACAGAGTTAAAGAGTCCAATATAATCAACACTTGGACTCAAAACTTGGACTGTGTTGGATAGGCTCACTTTTCCCCAAAAAATTGTTTTTCACAATTTTTTGACCAAAACTCATTTTTGACCAAAAATCACATTTTGACCAAAAACCACATTTTTACCAAAAATCACATTTTTACCATAATGATAAAATTGATGTTTTTTCACCCAATACAAAATTTATTGGTCTCGCTATGAGTTAAAAAATATTGGACTTGACTTTGTCTCGTCCAATATTTTAAAACTCATAGCTCGACCAATAAATGTGCGTATTGGGTTCAAACCATCCAATTTTATATCATTATTGTCAGGGAAATGCAAGTATTTTGAAACACTCCCAGCTAACTCAGTCATGTGGCAATATATGGCCTTGCGATCAGCAAACTGAGCTAGTTCTTCATGAAATGAAGATTTTGAATTATGAACACAAGCTATTACCAAAAAATGGGGAAAAAATGCAAATGGACATTAAAGATGAGAGAAGAATGACTACAATCTCAAGACTTAGTAGAACCATGCTATATAAAAATAACATTTTATTAAACCTCTTTACATGGTATCTGAAGATTTACTTTACATTATTGAAGGCAAATTTGGTAACTTTTAACACAACCACTGGCAGATGATGTTAACAATCATGACGTTGTATGTATAAAAATGAAAATAATAATAAATTAAAAGCATAATCATTTGCTTTGCTTGAATTTATTTCACTGTTGCATTTGAGTAGGAATAGAAATACATGTAAGATGGGTAAATATCATATAAACAATGGTATCAGACTCCGCATAGTTCAGTTGCAGAGAAGATGGTTTGCCATTTTTTTCTTTGCGGATTATTGCTGTATGGAAGTATGGTTGGTTGACAACCTTGCGAAATTTGAAAATTCCAGTCAAGAGATGCATAATTTGACCTACTTGGGGCTTTCATTCCAGTTTTATGTGTTTAAAAAAAAAAGGACCAAGGTTAAATGTTACGCACCATCAATGATCAAATAGAAGTAATCAGTGGCATAGCATAGGTCATCATATTGGGGGGTAATTAAAGCATCTGTGTCTGATTGACATGCCTCAATTAAGGATCTGAAGGGCACAGCAACTTTTTAGGGCAAGTTGTTAATTGCCTTGGATTTTCACTCAAAAGGCAAGGCAGCACGGCAGTTTGTAATATTTCAAGAGGGCATCATGGCAACTGTTGAAAATTAAATTTGAGAAGGGCGCCAAGGCAATTTCTCAAAAGTGAAGAAAACACACACAAACATAGATACATAGACAGATGATTTTATTATGAAGGGGCAGGGCTGGGCCGGGGCACCGACGGCAACTTCATTAGAGGGCACAGCAAGTGACTGCCTTGGGTAAAGGACATATTTTGAGGGCATTATGGCAGTGGGGATGGGCACCCACGGCAAAATGCTGTGGGTGCCGTGGGTTAATTCGAGGGCTGCTGATTGAGGGGGCACAATCCATTTTCCGGCAATTTTCCAATTGGATTTTCTAAACTTTGCAATCAATTGGGGGGGGCATGTGCCCCCGTGCCCTATGATGCTACGTGGTTGCAACATGGATTCACTGTGATCATATGCTCCAAGAGCACCATCACCATTACTGCATAGCTGGAAATTTTTACTAGGTTTTTATTTTTGCAGGTGGTACTACACCCCTTGATAAATTTGTGACTATAAATAATAATACACTGGTAACAAAAGTTATATAGAGGGCAAGGAATCCAGATACTATACTGAATTTCAGTGACTCAAGACAAGCGGTTTAGTATATGATAGGAAACGAGGTACATCCTAGTGGTACCTTATTTCTTATCATAAATAACAAACCGCTTGTCTTGGGTCACTGAAATTCCAGTGTAGTAATTGTATTCCTTGCCCTAAAAACTTTTGTTATCACTGTGTTATTAGTTTGTGAGAAAATGCAAAAATAGACACAAATTTATCGAGGGGTGTAGTACCCCTTAATACCACGCAACATCATACTCTATTCTGATCATTTTTGTTGTGCCATTATATATTAAATTTTCTGACTGCACAGCTCTTTCAAAGACCCTGTATCATATCAATGTCCTGTATTATAATCTTGGCAGGCAGTTGGTGCATTATTGAGTTGTTTATGTAATTATTGGAGTAATTCTGGAGCTCTTTACCATAGTTTTGTTCTCCAGGAGCACAATCATTTCCGTAAATATTTTTGTTCACAAATAATTATTGTGCAGATCTAACCTTAAGTTTATTATTGGAGTTCATCAAACAGTGAAACAGTGCAATGTCTCATAAATTAGTCGCAGTTAGCCAGACTTTGACATAATGCCATTAACTACTAACAATTAAGTATTTCATTCAACTATGCTGATTTTTTTTCCCCAACTGCTGAATGCTGGTACTTAAATCCAAACGACTAATCATGTTATAGTGCTATGTGAGAAGTTTGCGACAAATCTGTAGGTTGAAAAATCCATTGAGCTCCATTGAATAACCACCAAGAATAGTTCCCGCTGTTGATTCAAAAATCAATGGTTTCCTATGTCCATGGTATAGCCATCACAAGGTCCATTTTCCAAACCATCATGCATGCTTCCTGTAAAAAACAGAAGACAATAATAACAATAATTTTACATGACATAAAAAATTAAAAAGAAAAGCTTTTTACATGTACTTGCTTTAAATAGCCTCTGGATGATCAATTAAGTTGAGATAATACATTATTATCTTGACATTATTACTATTATCTCCATATATATTTAACTTCAAAAATATATATTGAGATAATGTATCATAAGAGCTATTTATCATCACCATATATATTTATCTTGAGATGATTTTATATAATTTATTAGTTCCAGAAAAAAGGTTTTGAGATGATGTATTCTCTTGAGATAATTTGTTATCTTGAGATTTATTAATAAAACTTATCTCAAGATAATTTCTTGAGACACTTATCTATAAAAGATAACAAATTAGAGTCTTGAAATAATAAATTACTTTGAGATAAGTCATCTTATAACTTATTATTTCAAGATAATTTATCTCAAGATTATCTCAACATATTGATCTCCAGATAAAAAAGATTTAGAGATAATGTATTTTTTCGAGTGACTTATCAATTATCTCAAGATAATTTATCATCATGAGATATTTATCTCTGGACAAAAAGATATATAGAGAGAGGATTTTAATGGAGATATTTATCTTGAGTAATTCATTATTTCCATTTATCTAAAGATAATTGTCTCAGGTTAATGGATTATCTCAGAATGATTAATTATCTTGGGATAATTGATTATCTCAGGGTAAATTAATCATCTAGAGATTATCAAGATAATTTACTAATCAAGATAATTTATGATCTCCAGATAAATAACATCTTGAGATAATGTATTTTTTCTAGATAATTTATTATCATGACAAGATTATTTATTATCTCAAGATATTTATCTTCGCAGGATTTATCTCTGGACAAAAAGATTATGGAGATATTTATCTTGAGATAATTTATTATTTCCATATATTTATCTTGAGATAATTGTCTCAAGGTAATTTATTATCTCAGGGTAATTGATCATCTGAAGATAATTGATTATCTCAAGATAATGATCTCAAGATAATTTATAATTTACTATCAAGATAATTTATCATCTCCAGATAAAACATCTTGAGATAATGTATTTTCTCAAATTATCTCAACAATTATCTCAAGTCCTGTCCTGTCAATGTCCCTATTTGCAATATAAATTGAGATAATCAATTATCCTGAGAATCTGAGTGAGATAATCAATTATTCTGAGATAATCAGTTATTCTGAGATAATTAATTATTCGAGATAATCCATCATCCTGATGATAAATAAAAGTTCATATTGGCAGTAGGCAGGACAGCCAGGCAATTCTGCAACTTCCTGCTAGGCACTAAGACAATCACATGTTGGAAGTCCATGGACAGCGGTTGGGGAAATTCCATGTTGTATGGGGCCGAGACATGGTCAGGGCTCGGCATTCAAAAAAGCCCCCCCCCCCGCCCGGAGTCGGCGAGGCATAATAGTCCATTTGACTTCCTCGAGAGAGTGATGTCTGTGCAAACTCCAGTAATGTTTATTCAAATTTAAATCTGATGAGTTGGCTCAAATTATTGCCGTGTTTACATACATGCATTTAAAAGCTGTAGGCCTACTACAATTACAAAAAACATTAAAGCGTCAAGTACGTCACTAGTTAGCAGGGGTAGTAGGGGATAGGCAGGGTTACGGCCGGGGGGTTGGGCACATCAACAAAATTGGGTGGGTATGTTCCCCTGGAATTTTGAAGTGGTGGGTCTTTGGGAGCTGCCCCGGTAAAAGGGGGGCTTTTGGAGCTGCAAACAAACAAAATGGGGACTTTTGGAGCTGCGAACAGTCAAAATCAAGGGTCTTTCTTTGCTTTCTGGCTGAAAATTGCCTGACAAAACCTTCTAGAGCTGAAATTATCCAAATCAAGGGTCTATTGAAGCTCTAGTTTGGTCACTTATAGGGGGTCTTTCAGAGCTGCAAAATCCAAAATAGGGGGTCTTTCCGGGGGAACATACTTGTATGGTCATTTGTGTTAAGTGCCCCCAGCGCCTAGCCCCAGGGTTACAGTTTGATCAAGGTGTCCATTTCACTAACTTGACTAAGCTTTACAAAGCCTCAAAATCAAGTCTCAAAATTATTCGTAATTCAGACGAGTCGAAGTTCCATTTCACTAAACTTACTTACTTAACAGTACCCTTAAGTTACATCTAGTATTGGGTATTCGTAACTTTACGAACGTGAACGCGTCGAACGGTAATGAGTTTATACGAAGGGTTAAAAGTTTAGTGAAATTACAATTACGGCAATTACCATGACACAGTTTACAGTGACAGTTTTTAATCAGGGGCGGATCCAGGAATTTTCAATAGAGGGGGCGCCGAGCAACCGCCACTGCCGCCGCGGCTCGGCGCCCACACAAAGTGCGGCGCCGCTCTGTAAAAATACATGAAGTCAGGCGCCGCTCTGCAAAAATAGAGGGGCTCAAGCCTGGTGCGCCTCTAAATCCGCCCTAAATTATAATAGATCATGAGATGGATAATTATTGTGGACTAGAGACACATCATGCGGGACATCATGCACATGTGCACTGATCAGTGAAGTGTGCTCGCTCGCAATAATTATAAGCTTTCTGCATCAGTGCCCCGGTCAGTGCCATGAGTGCAGTGCCAGTGGCAGTGTCCGTGACCCTACGAAAACAGTGAGCTCGAGAAAGCGACTCAGTGAAATTACTATACCAATATACACTCACCATCAAGTATATTAAATATGCTCAGGTTGTCATCACGTTTGTAAACAGAGCTATTAGTTCATGAGTTTGTTTGTAAACAGAAGAGCTGACTTCTCCATACCATGCTGATGCTTCGTATCACCAGGAAATAACCGGCGACGAGCTACAATGTACTTGTCCATCTATGAAACAGTACATCCAGTACGCTACTATAACCTCTTCCCACACAACCGACTGCTTTTGAGTCTGTTGAAGAGATTAATGCAACGGCAAATTTTAAACTAAAAATCCCCCAAAACCCCGCGAAATCTCAAATTTCAAATGCTTTTATCTCAAAATTTCTTCGCTCCACCTCTGAGGTGAGCCGAAAAAGTTGCTTAAAATAACGTTTTCTAGCTATATTCCAAAACTTGTGGAGGTGCGTTCGGTAGTTTAAATGATATTGATGACGGAAATTGGGCAACGTAATCGATCTTAGCGGATATGTCACCATTGGTTTTAACACAAAGTTTCGCGCCATTTGCAACCTCAAAATCCCAAAATCTAGTATCGAAACCTCAACGTCCACCCCCTGGGCATAACCAGCCCGGGGGGTCACCACATATCATGGAGCCTACGCATCCGCGTTAATAAAAACGTCGAAAAAGGGTCAGATTTTGGCCATCAGGCGTCGACAACGTTTTTGCAAATAAGGGGTTGATTTCCCAGTATTTCGACATAAGGCTAATGGAACTCGATTGTTAGTTTCCTATTGACCTCCCGCATCACCTTTTCAATTTGATCAAAACTTTCATTATTTTTATAAAAAAAGTCAATTATCTGAAAATTGAGATGGAACTAGGCCTAATCAAAATTGAAACTCTCAAAATGTCTGACATACCCTGCTGATCATAATTACCGATTACCTCATCATGTTTCTGGTGATTTCAAAAATTGCAAATTTCTTTTCATTTTAATTTTTAAAAATAAAATCTTTTCTCAATCTGTTGCAAAATGTCTGTAATGAAGATCTAAGCATTAATACCTGTTTTGAAATGGTCTTTCATCAACAATATATACTTTGGTACTGGTGGGGTAGGCCTACCTAAATTTGGAGAAAGCTGTTCATAAAATCATTGATTTTGTTGACATAATGGATAATGAAAAGAGACCGAATAATGAATAATGAAATAGCGACCTCGTCCTTTTTTTCAAACATCCAATCGGAAACTAATAATCGAGTTCCATTGGCCTAAAGGGTATCCATTTTGAGCATCGATCATCGCCATTTAGGGTGAGTATTTCTGGCCCTTCAGTTGAAAAATTCCCATCGTGCGATAACCCGGCTCCCAGCATATTTTTTAAAATAACTTTTCATTCATAAATTACATACAATTACTGAAATCGCTGCAACATGATGCATAGTGTGGGTACCAAGGCTGTCAACTTTTTGGAATTGCTTGGCGTGAGACAGAGGCGTACCGGGATTTGCCGACTGCAATGTTCATTTTGTACCATGAATATTTGAGCCACGGCGCTCGGGAATGTGAAAAGCGGGGGGGGTAGGAGCAACAAATTATTCATGACGATGCGTGAGATTTTCATTTTCCAGCTTTTTGCGTGAGGTTTACTACCTAGGCGTGAGATTATACTACCTTGGCGTGAGACCGTGAGAAAGTGACCCAATGCGTGAGACTCACGGCCAATGCGTGTGAGTTGACAGCCCTGGTGGGTACACCCCATTGCTATTTCATGCACATTATATTTGATCAGCGATACGAGAGGAACTGTAGAAGAGGTTGACTTGCAAAAAAATTTGGATCGTGCAAATATTATGTTACAATAAATGTCAACAAAACATGGTCATTTCCTTCATCGCGAAAACATCTTTTCGCGGTAGTTGAATTTTCAAGTGAGCAAAAATAACAAAATAACCAAATAATTAGATGATTAGTAGTGCATGTTATTAGGTAGTAATTGTAGTTCTTTATGAAGCAGGTCATCGCGGTAAGTCATCTTTTACCCAGTAATTTGGCTCACCTTCAGTAAGTTTTGGGTGTCGAATTCGGCATACTTCAATATCTATCGTGCACACCAGTACTAAAAATACATTTCCGGGTGTTTTTAAAGTCAGATGCCCATAAGTGCAATTTGGACCCACAAAAATCAAATTGGAACAAACAAATTTTAACTAAATGGGATCTGAATGGGTCCAGTATAAAAAAGTGGACCCGGTTATTTGAGAGCAAATTTGTGAACCCTGGGCACCAAGCCCGGGATGCAAAGTATGTTTTGATATTCCTTTGTCCGACTTAGATATAGGCCTACTAGTATACAGTCTTGTGAAAGAATACGGTATTAATCTTGTTGACTTACAGTGTATAGACCACTTGGCATGTGACGTCATTGCCCGGCAGTATGCGCGGGCATTATGACAATTTACATTGTTCTTTGCCCTGCAGTGTGCGTACGCATCGTAGTCTGCTAAGGGCATGTGCATTTTAAATCGCCCGCCACATTTCATACAATACAAGAAAGCCATTGAACAGTGTAGCGGCTCGTTCGAGCATATCGATAGACGAATCCCTCGCCTTTGTTGATAAACAGTGATGTCAAGTGGTCTATTCGCCACTTGCACGGTTCCGCCATTATGCACTATGTGCGGGAGAGCCTCGAACTGGCAGCATACATGAATGGGAATTGAACCAGTCATATAACATTCTGTGTAAGGTTACGTAATTCTTCCTTTCATGTATGCTGCCAGTTCGAGGCTCTCCCCGCATATAGTGTATAATGGCGGAACCGTGCAAGTGGCGAATAGCGTAAACTTTTGAAGAGAAAAATACTGAAATAAAGCCATTCCAGACATAGGCCTAAAAGATTAAAATGAGTAACATGATCATCTGATCGTTCATTTACACAAAATATTGGATAATAGGGGAAGGTGGGGCATAACGGAACACTTAACTTTGAGGATGCTCTGTGACGTCATCATAAGTAATATGACTGTAAAAATTATATATTCAGTTGAAGTTTGTATTTACCTTTAATATACCATTAACCAATATAACTTGAATCTTACAATTTTTTATAAAAATGAAGAAATATTTTCAACAACAAAAAATCCGTTTTGCCCCACTATCGGGGCAAAACGGAACCCCCCTATGGGGCAAAACGGTACCCTGGGTGCAAACTTATATCAGTTGTTCCATCGGTAGGCCCTAGGCCTAGTTATATGTAGGCCTATATTCAGTTACAATATTAAGTGGGCCTACCATCTCTGTGGAGTGAGTGGTTAACTTCTTATAGGCCTAGTAGGCCTATAATATGTATGACCAATATTTGATTAGAAAGAAATATTCAGTAGGCCTACCATCTCTGTGGAGTAAGTGGTTAACTTTTAATCATTAATTCTATCTGTAGGTCTAGTTATATGTCTATGTTTCAGCGAAGTGTTTACCATGTTCGAGTAGGCCCCTAGATAACGCCTACATTTCCTTGAGTGAAGACAAGTTATGTCCAATTGGGGCAAAACGGAACCCATCTGTGGGACAAAACGCCCGGGGCAAAACGGAACCCTGTTCCGTTATGCCCCACACCTAGGGTTCCGTTTTGCCCCATACCCGATTTTTTAGAAATAGGTTGCATGCATAATACATCGTAGCATATAGGCCATGCACTTAATACAGCTCATGGCTAGTACCTTCGTGTTTACAATATACATAATTATTTGGGAATCCGATATTAATGAAGTAAAATTTCAGCGCATTAAACATCTACATATCTTACACCAGACGGGTAGTAATTTTTTTACTCGATCTTGCTCGAATGTCAGTGGATTGTTTCAGATAAAATTTTTGTTGTAAAGCCTCGTAGCCATACTTGTGTTCCTCAATATAATTTGCATAGACGGCAGTATTGCCAAGGCCTATTTTTCTAGGTGGTTCCGTTTTGCCCCGGGGGTCCGTTATGCCCCACCTTCCCCTACGCCATTTAGGGTACAGTTTTGGTTAAAACGCCATTTAGGGGGTGATTTTGGTTAAAATCACGCCATTAAGGGTTTGAAATATGTAGAGTTACGCCGTTTAGGGTGCAAACCGGCACTGATTACGCCACTTAGGGTCCTGTTTTGGGATTGATTAACAAGCATGAGTAGCTCCATTATATGTGAGTGACCCCGGATAACCAGGAGGGTGAAAGTGCATAGGAACAATGCCGGAAACTACGTCACGCTATTGTTCGACCTAGGCTACATCATTTTTTAACGCATGCGTGTTCGTCAATACAGCTTTAGTCTCCTCCACCTTCGCAACACGGTACGTGGAGGGTCTGGAATCACACTGACGGCGGAGGAGAATAGGCCTACTAGCTGGTCAGACAGTTTAATTTTATCAAGCATAGATAATACCTCAACAATCACCGTCATTTGATCATTTTACTACAGAATATATTGTAGGCTATATTCAAAATATAATTTTAATATTGTAAACCTGTTAACTTATATATTTGTGTTTTGTGTTGAATTCATCAGCAAAGTGTTCCCCTATTCTTAATATTTTTTATGTTCCTTTTAGTTAAAAGGGGATGGGCAAATACGGGGAGGGCGGTATAGAAAATATTTTATTTACGTTTGAGGGTACCGAATTAGTAAATAAAAGAATTGCATTGGAGCAAAGATAATGTATTCTATTCATTCGTATCACTGGCAAGCTAATCTGATAATTGGTTGGGTCTATATGCAAGGCTCGGGTTTATTTTAAATGTTTATTTTTGCAGAGCTTATTTTCAGTCATGGATCATACTGATAAATTTCACAAGGGACGGAGAGGGAGGGAGGGAGAGAGGGTAATACTCGGGGGTGGCCGGAGCGTGAAGGAGGGGAGAGGAAGAAAGAGAGGAGAGGGAGAGACTGAAAGACTAGAAAGAGAAGAACTCGAGAGGAGAGAGTAGGGACTGGGGAGGAGGTGGGAGACTGATCATGGGGGGGGGGGGCAAGAGGAAGCAAAATAGGGAGATAGACATTGATGGAAGGGCGACACTGCATGTGGCCATGCACACGTGCTTTGGGGTTCGACAGGCTCATAAGCGGACCTTTTGTGATTTTAGGGCTTATTTGCAACGTTTTTACAGAAAAAAGTGGACTTTGTCATTCGGATTGGCATGCATTTTGTCAAATTAATATAGATTTACCAATGTTAAAGACGAGAGGGCGCTAGGCCATTAAAAACACTGGTGTTAACATAATCTGTTCTCTCCCGATTTTATTGACATAAGCAATCACCTCTATTGAAATAAGCTGATTGGTACTTCAGAGTTAACAATGAAGTCAGATTACAGTAACTTACTGAATCCCTTGCGTTTTCGTATCTGAACAAAAGACTTACGGAAACTGAAAAGATAAAAAGACCCTACCAGTCAGCCACCTGGACAACCGATTCTTTAGAAATGCTTAGTCGCGCTAAAAGTCGATCGATACATGTTAAAATCAGCACAATTCAGAGATACACCTTTTTGCTATGAAATTAATTTTCTCGGTCAAATATAAAGCAATAATTTTTTTTCTTCAGTAATGTCAGTTAAAAACTTGGTGCTTGGATATACATTTTTTTTTTAAATCCTGGTGTTAAAATTAAGCATCAAATTGTGTCTTTTAGTGTGATATTTTTGATTTTTATAGGCCTTGAATTCGCCCGCGAGCTTTTTACGGAATTCATGTTTTAGCGTCTCAAACTAATATAGTTTGCTAAAGAAAGATATTTCCCACCCCTGTAAGGCACATCGTGTGGGTCTATATGTTATAGTTTTGTCAGAATTTCCGTTTTGTTTTACCCTTTTTCCCTTCATGCTCCGAAAATGTCTAACTCAGTACTTTTATCTCGAGAGCAACCAGCAGAAATAGTCGATATTTCCTTTGTTGTTTATCCAGGTCAATTTTCCATTGAAAGCAAATTGCCCGACCAGCGATTTGGTAGCCCAAATCCCCAATTGAGTGTTCTGGTTAAACATGATCAGTAGGAGCGCTATAGGCCTGGGAAGTTCTTTGCTATATTGAAGTTCTAGCAACACTGTAGCCATGCCGGTATTCCTATTAAACCCAGGGATATCGATCCACAATGCTAGTATTAGCCTTAGATTTCACGCGTTGATTTTGAAAAATGGTCAGCCGGCAGTAAAAATGGTGAAATGAAAACGCAAATTCTGACAAAACTATGATATATCGCTCACGGTGATGTGCGTTAGAAAGTTGGGAAAAATCCTTCATTAGCGAACTATCTTACTTTGAAAAGCTAAAAGGTTGATCCAAAAAAGGCTCGCGGGCAGAGTTTAAGCCTATCAAAATCGAAAATCTTACACTAAATGACTATATTTCACGCCTAAGTTTAACACTAGAATTTGAAAAAAAAAACAGTATCACGCACTACAATTTTTCCTGACATTTACTGAAAAAATGAAAATGATTGCTTTTCATTTGGCCGAGAAAATTAATTTTACATCGAAAAGGTGTAACTAAAAATTTAGCTCATTTCAACACCAAATTCGATCGTTTGTATTGCCTCATTAAATGACTGAGTGAGCCTTGCATAACAAAAGAATCGGTTGTCCAGGATGCTAACTGTACCTATCCAAGCACATTTATTGACCAAAATGTAGGTTTTAAAAGTCAAAACCTCAAGTGTTCCTTACAATATTTTTCAAATTTTATGTCATTAATAATTAAATAAAAAAGCACACTTATATTGTCCACAATACTAGCGTTATTAGAATGAGCAATGGCCAATTCTCTTTAAACTGCAAATCTTGTGCAAAAATTACTATTTTCGCCTGTTTTGTCATACGGTTGTAAATTCAATGAACTATGACTTTGCTAAAGAGCGCTTACAAATTGACATGAACACTAAGTGCTGTCTACAGGCATAAAACACAACGTGCTGTGTACAATAGATAACACAAGGCATAGACCACAAAGCACTGTCTACAGTAGATAGCACAATGCTTAACAGTAGATAGTACAAGGCATAAAACACCAGGTGCTGTGTACAATAGATAACACAAGGCATAGACCACAAAGCACTGTCTACAGTAGATAGCACAATGCTCAACAGTAGATAGCACAAGGTACTATAAAACACCAAGTGTTGTCTACAGTAGATAGCACAATTAAGGCATAATATAAAAAACCAAGTGATGTCTAAAGGCGCTCCTGCAGGGCAGACCTCTCATTACACGTAGTGTGAATGCCAAGTTCAGGGGAGGAATGGGGCCATTCTACTAAGACTATTACTGTCGAATCCTATGCTGTATACATGGTATAATATCTTTTCTGAAAGTTCACAATATTAATAAATAAATAATTGCAATGTATTTCTAAATAGAAATCATCTTCCATTTCGAACATCTATTTGATTTGCTTTTAATCAAAAACGCAACATGGCGCTCTAACAATTATAGGCCTATAATATCAATGTATATTAATACAAATATAGGGGAGACCGGGGTAAGTCCGCCCAATTTTTTTTCAATCTTGCCTAGAGAGGGCAATTCTCATGTTAGGCTATAGCTTTTACATTTTAAAGCTGTATGTTGTAGCTAAATACAACCACATTTGCAAGAACATTGAGCTTTCAGTAACAGCTGGAGAAGGGAAAATAAAAATCACGATATAGGGGAGGACTTGCCCCCTGCTGGGGGCAAGTCGCCCTGATAAAACGAAAAGGTTACAATATTGCGTAACGATGATCATTTTAATGAAAACGTTTAGTAAAAGGTATTTAGGGCACTCATTCTATTCCAAAAAGTATTCTGAATTTATTAGAGGGCTATAATAATGTATAAATGTAGGGGTCCAAAATAAGCAAAACCTTTATTTACAACTTCGGCAGTTATTACGAATACTGATACCACGTAACTTTAAAAGATGTGATTGCATGTAGGTTTACCCTGTTTAAAGGTATTATATTTTACATAATACGCCGATGGGGCGAATCCGCCCGGAGTCCGCCTGGGGAACAGTGTGGGGAAAAAACATTTAATGTTTTTAAATATTTGAATGTATTTTGATGTAGTGCTTTTGAATGTGCAATATATGTAATTTTATGTATTTTTATATGTTTACTGGCGAACAAAAAAAATGAAATGAAATGAAACTTGCCCCTTGGGGCGAATTTACCCCAACGGTCCTTTTTTTTTTTACCTCGTGTTATGCCTATCACAAAATGAAATGTCGATCTTTAAATTGCATAATATGTTGGGCAAAACGTTCACCTTCCAAATAAATATAAAAACGAAAACTGTCTCCGCATAATGTCTTGAGATTATTACAATATAATAATACTATTATTCTAAAAAAGTAAACTTCTTTGACTCGGAAACGTTTTATGTCAATAATTTCTGTGGCGAGATGTGCTGAACTGTCTTGTTTTCTTGGATAATTAGCTATGAGGTGTGTCAGCTAATTACATTCGTCATTGTACTTTACCAGCAGTCACGAGAGCAGAAACACGGGGTCACCTTTTTATATGGAACTTTTGGATGAGAGCCAAAACAGTGCCACAGAAACCTCGAACATTAAATTTCTAGTTCTAAATGGCTTCTAATTTCTTTCAAAATAAGTAACAAACTCACGCTGAAAAAGGGGGTCTTAACAGCCCTACATACGCGTCACCTCCTCGGGTCGGCTTTGCCAGGACATGCCAGAGAATCAGACACAGCAAAAACATTGCAGCTGTACTCCAATTCCATGTCCACCTAAATAAGCACAATCGCCATTGTAACTTCCGGTTTTTGAGAGCAGTTTTGACTTTTGGGACACTTTGACCTCTGACATATCGGGGAAATTGCTGTAATTATTATTTATTTATTTGTTATTGTTATCATTAATAATATCTAAATAATTAATTTATTCAATAATAATGTTTTCTGGGTTTGTTTTCATTCTTGTAAAACATTTTAGATTATTTTGTACGCTCAAAAACCAATTTTTCCAATAGGTCAGAGGGCAAAGTGTCCCAGAACTGCAAAAACTGTCCCACAATGCATTGCAAACTTCCAATGCCGAATTGGGTTATCATACCCCGACTAAAACATGGTAAATCCGGAACCGGAATCGTCCCCGACACCACCCTTAATAAGTATTATCCTTCCGCCGCCACTGCTTAAATTGACAATCCCAATTTGAACAAAGATTATCCGTATCTAATCTCTAACATTTTTAGAATTTTTACTTGCTTACATCCGTTATGGAGGTAATTTAATTCACTGCATGGTTAATCATAATTATTTTCCTTATGTTCAAGGTTTTGTGGTAAACAGAATGATTATCCCCATGTCTTTCTTCCTAGATTTATCAGTTGTTATAGCTTATTATTGATTATGACTAAGACGATAATAGTTCCTCTATCTCGTCTGACCTCGTCGTGAATTTTCATTTCCTCTTGCAATATTTTAATATTGCATTACTTTAAGGTAGTACTACACCCCTTGATAAATTTGTGACTATTTTTGCATTTTGCTCAAAAAATAATAACACACTAGTAACAAAAGTTATGTATATTATAGGGGCAAGGAATCCAGTTACTACACTAGAATTTCAGTGACTCAAGACAAGCGGTACGTTATTTACGATATGAAAAGAGGTACCGCTAGAATATACCTCATTTCTTAATGAACCACTTGCCTTGAATAACTGACATTTCAGTGAAGTAATTGGATTCCTTGCCCTTATAGTATACATAAATTTTGTTACCAGTGTTTTTTTTTTGTTTGTTTTTTTGAGTAAAATGCAAAATTAGTCACAAAATTTATCAGGGGTGTAGTACCTCCTTAAAAGTAAATCTCCTATCACTAGAGGAAGTTTTGGATTTTTCTCATGCAAAACTTCCTCCAGTGTATAATGTGTTTGTTCGTTCCGGTTCACGAAGAGTATTTAATTCCCACTTCAATTCAGAATGTAAGTGTAATTTGTAGGAGATCAGACGAGGTCAGACGAGGTCAGACGAGATCAGACGAGATACAGGAAATATAATCGTCTTAGTCATAATCAGTAATCAATAATCAATAATAAATGATAAATCTAGGAAGAGAGACATGTGGGATAATCATTATGTTTACCAAAATCTAAAAACATATACAATTTTCTCTGAGTTTGATTTACTTTATAATTCAATATCAATATAATATTGTATCGATTGAGCCCATATTTATTGGTCGAGCTACCGTATATGCGTTTTACGTCTCGTTCAATATTTTAAAACTCATAGCGAGACCAATAAATATTTGGCGTACTCATCCAATTTTATCATTATTATGTTTTGGATCCAATAACCTAACTCACTTGGATTCATCAAAACATAATGTAAAAATTAGGTTGTTCTTTAAGAGGTCACTGGTTCATAAGCAATTAAGCATATACCGGGTGTCCCAAAAAAAGGCTACGTGTAGATTTTTAAAAAGTTAATGTTAACAAATATAAATGTCCTTTTTAGTACATAATTTATGTACCCTTTACTAGTACTTCTGTGAATGTCATGTCTAGAATTTGCGTACTTAGTCCGCATTCCTGAGCAAGATATTTTTTACGTGAGTAATACAACATGAAAAAAGTGTTCCTCTCTAAGGCTGCGTTCACATAGAAGTATACTATTCGGGTATACGGTGCACGTTTTGCAGGTGCACGCGTATAGCTCAAATCGAGCAAGGCAATTTCATAGTACCGGGTCACATAAGGCTACGATCGCATAGAAGTATACTATTCGGGTATACGATGCACGCTTTGCAGGTGCACGCGTATAGCTTAAATCTAGCAAGGTAATTTCATAGTACCGGGTCACATAAGAGCTATTCGAAAAGGCCGTATACCTGCGTATAGTATAGTATAGTGGGAATCGTGCGTGTTCGATTTTAGTGCAGCGTATACCGTCCTAATTTTAAAAACCTAAACCATATGTGGGTAAATTCTTTTTTTTAATAGATGCACTATCTAATTCTGCACATTATGACACCTCATTGAATGCAATGTGACCTCAAGAAGTAAAGTTACAAACATTTGATAAGACGAAGAAAATGGGTAAACTGACATAGGCCTACTCGCTATTCGCTATACGAAATACGCTCCTCCGATCCGGCTGAGTTCACATAGTATACTCCTATACTGAACTCAGCCTGATCGAATGAGCGTATTCGTATAGCGAATACCGTATACCGTATACTTCTATGTGAACTCAGCCTACGGACCATCTTCCTTTGTAACAAAATACTTTTTTTTCAGATAATGTTTATTCATCCTTCTTTAATTGTCCGCTGATTTTCAACTTCGTATTATTTTCAAATGCAATTTAACTTATGAGATGAGTGCAAGATGACAGGGGGTGGGTCAAGAGTGACTAATCATCAAAACATAATATCTTTGTTTTCATATTTTTCTTATTACTTTTTTTGAGGGCCTCTGATTTTTTCATGGTTACATTTTCTGCACTAAAGAACCATATCGACAATTTAAAATAGTGACAATTTAAAATGATATTGCACATCTGACAATAAGTCAGTTTTAGAGCTTCTTGGTACCAATACTTGGCTTATCTGTAGTCATCTTAATACATTTTCCATGATTCCAATTATGTTCACAAAATTTTATAATTCTAAAATTTTTGAATTTTTAATCTTTTTTAAAACTTGTTCGTCTACAATCAACCAGTTTTGTTGACGGTTGATACGACGTTCCTAAATGGGACCAACTATAAAAAAATGGTGAAAAGACCTAGAGGCGCTTCTTTTACGTTTTGAAACGTATTTTGGTAGATATTGATGCTTTTTTGTGAAATGATGACAACTGTTATAAATATAAATAAATAAATAAATAAATAAATAAATAAATAAATAAATAAATAAATAAATAAATAAATAAATAAATAAATAAATAAATAAATAAATAAATAAATAACAGACTGACAAACACAAGAACATCTGATGGATTGGATTGAAAATTAATCCAAAGTAAGTAAATAAGCTATATTCCATTCAGTATTCTAACATGATTTACATAAGTAAATATAAAGTACATAAATAATATTATGTTCATCACCTTATGGACTCAAATTATAAAAGTCTCTACCTACTTTTAAGGGCTGGGGTATGAACGTTTGGACAGTATTTATTTTGGGACATTAGAGCACATCAGACATATCGAATTGCATTCTGAATACGAAGAATGTCATTCTGATATCAAATATTTTGATTTTTGAAATTCGCAATTTAATACACATTTTATGGCAAATCATTAAAATTGATATTTTTGATATTTAACAGTACTTGAAGTAAACTTTATAAATCTGATGATTTATACTTAAAGTGTATGTAGGTGGGATGAAAAGCCGACGATCAATTGAAAATTTTGACCTTTCGTATTGAAGATATGGATTTTTTTCCCAAAACACCAAAAAAAAAATTAGGTCTTTTTGGGAAAAAATCCATATCTTCAATATGAAAGGTCAAAATTTTCAATTGACCGTCGGCTTTTCCTCCTGCTACATACACTTTAAGAATATATCATTAGATTTATATAATTGTCTTCGAGGACTGTTATATATCAAAAATTTGAAAAATATCAAATTTTTATAATTTGTCATAAAATTTGTATTATATTGTGATTTTCAAAAAATGAAAATTATTTGATATCAGAAAGAGATGCTTCGTATTCAGAATGCAATTCGATAGGTCTGAGGTGCTCTCATGTCCCACAAAAAATACTGTCGAAACGCAATAAACGCTCATTTTAGATCCCTTAAACCATGAGTATTATCATTTTGTTCGATATTTTAATTCTTCTACACGCTCGCTATGAATTTAGCAATGCACTTTTTGCCAAAGCTCACTACCATTCGTAAGATGCTGTGAACTACCAAATCACAACAGTTTAAAATAATTAATAGCCTTAGGGACCGCTCATTATTAATGCGGGAGGGGTGGGGCCGGGAAAATGTTGAGATTTATGGGTGAAAAATACCTACCCCCCCTATAGCGATGAATCAATTTCACGTAACCCCCCCCTATTGAATCAAACAAAATCACATACCCCCTTTCAAGCAAACTTCAATATTAATTCAGTCACAGAGATAGGGATTTTGACATGGGGGATGGGGTTTGAAAAAATTTCTTTAAGTCATAGTGAATACAGCTCTTTTTGGCGACAAAATAAGTTAATTGTTCAAATGGGCGCGAAGCGCGCACAAATTTTTGCCATTTTGAAACTATAAACTGATGAAATATGGTGCAAGAGTGGAATTAATTCGCGCGAAGAGTACAAAAATGTGCAATTTTGTGACTAAAATAATTGTCAAATATAAGGTTAATTTGGTCAGAAACCCACATAGGCCTACAGGCCTCAGCATTTGGGGGATGGTCTGGCAAAATATGGGGGGATTCTACCACTCCTCCCATCACCCGGGATCTACGCATATGCCAATAGATCCACTTTTGGTAAGAACATTTATAGGTGTGTGCTTGCAGGTGGGGTGGTCATGTGGTGAGGAGTGAGTGGTTTGTGTGTGTAGCATGTGGCAGTGGCGTAGATTTCTTTTTTGACATGGGGGGGATGGGGTAGGAAAAAAATCTTGAAGTATAGTGAATCCAGCACATTTTGGCCGTTGACTATGTTCATAGTAGTAATGCGCGCGAAGCGCGTACACATTTTTTGCCCTATTTAAGCTAAAATGGTGAAATATGGTGCAAAATGGGAACAATTTATTTATGATATGATTGATAGGATTGTTACTATAAATCATATGCAAGACCTTCCAGGATACTTGGTATTACCGTATAAATAATAGTGAATGACTATTAAATTTCACATGACCCCCCCTATCAGGAAAAATAAAATCACATAACCCCCTGTTTGTCAAAGTGAAAATCACATAACCCCCCTACATTTTTCCTGGCCCCTCCCACATTAATAATGAGCGGTCCCTTAAACCGTGAGTATTATCATTTTGTTCGATATTATTTTTTTGTTCACTGTAACATAGTAACTCAGATGTGTATCTCATAACAAAAAATAAAATTATCTTTTGTTAAACCATCTTTAGAAACTATGCTTAGTCACGCACACTAAGATAACTCTTCCATAGTGTGTGATTTGCTCCACAACGACACCCTCAATTTTACTTGAATTTCTATTTTGTACATGATTGTAGTGCCCAATGGTGTACTAAAATACCACGTGAAAGACTAAGCCTGAAGTGCTTTAATTACAGTAAAATTTAAGTTCATGTTAAATCCGGAGATCTCCGGTTATATTAAGAGCATGGAAGTACCTCATTGATCGAGTGGTGGCTAAACACATCGCGTGCATGTATATCATTAAAATCATAGAATCAGTGACGTACAAACGGTGCGCATATCGCTATTCATCTTACGTCTTGTTTGTACGTCCCAGCTGCGTGAAGCTCCACAAATAATCAAGATAATAATATGATCGGCGAGCTGAAATACACATTGTACATTGTTCATTGTGTATTGTTTTTATGGATGGTAGCCAATATATAGCTTTTATAATGTGTTGTTTGGAAAAGAGATTATAAAGCTATATGTCATCATAGGTTAGGCAGGTTATAGGTCAACTGGTTGAGTTCAAATTTAGGCATCCATTTTGAACAACATGTAATATCATAATGAAGCATAAATTATGACATGTTGTCTAGGTTGTATATATTTTACTAGATATAATAATCGGATGGCATATGAGGAATAAAATTACATTTCTTAGGATGTAAATTAAATGGTGAGTACAATTTAGATTGCCTGCTTGAAATGGACTGGACAAACAAGATTCATTCAAGATTCAAGTCATCATTCTTTTGTCTACGTGTTACACGGGTGATAGAATACAGTTTATAATACCCTTCAAGGCCGTATCATCCCACATTTTAGGTGGGATAATTGGGTACCCGATTTTCGACTAATGTAGCTTGCCGTTGGCGCCCGTGTCACGTTTCACGTAAATTTCGCAATCTCTTTATTCAGGAGCAGGAATGCGTGGAATTGGATTCGTCTATACATGTACCTGCATGGAGCTATTAAAGATAGAGAAACAATAGATTATGTAACGCATTGTTCACTTGTGCCGATTTGAAATCTGACAAGCTATTCATCGAAAGGTACCTTTTGTTTGGGACAAAGGGCTTCCGCCATTAAATCGGTAAGCTGGCCAGATAGTGTATTAACGCTTTACCTAGCAGGCTACTGTCAATAAGTGATCAAACGAAAGTCGCGTGAAAGAAAAGTACCTATGGTTAACATAAAACCCAAGGGTGTGATTGAGTAGCCGTAAGCACAAATGGCACACATTAGCCGCTGATATACAGTTCGTTGTCACCCTACTGAATTTAGGTGCTTCATTTAAATAAATTGAATGCGCTTGCTGAATGATTACACATCAAGGCTGCCATGTCTGCATGTCTAAAGTACTGTATAATGGTAATAGCTACGTATACATGTAACATAATAGAGAGATTGCGATTTCCATACGTAGCATTGAACGTACGTGGAATCTATTCAAAATCCCGTCACAGGAGAGTGATTTTGAATAGATTCCACGTACGTTCGATACGTACGTTTTGATATCGCAATCTCCCTAATAAGTATACCGCGCGCGCGGTATAGGCTTATATAAAATTTGTTTCACAAATTGACATTTTATTTTATTTTATTTTAAGAATGAGAATGTCATAAACAGTGGCGTACTAAAGGGGGGCAGCTATTCTGTGAGAGGTCTTGGGAGGGGATGAGGGAGGTAGAGGTGGAGGAGGGGATATGAAGAATGAGAGGGGGACTGGAGAAAGAGGAAGAAATGAAGAGAAATAAATAAATAGATGTAAATAAATAGAAAGGTAAGGAAAATGATAGGAATGAGAGGGGACAAAAAGTAAGAGGGGGTGGAGAAGGGAAGGGTGATAAGAAGAGGGAGTGATACTTTAGCAAGGAAAGAATAAGTACAGAGAAAGGAAAATAAAGGAATGACAAATAAATGTAGGCCTTATAATAATTATTATAGAAACTAAACACAGCCCCCCCCCCTCCCCACACACACACATAGACCTAACACTAACAGCACTATAGGCAGCCATTCGATGATGTCAATGCCTTTATGCGTTACGTATTTAAAACTCCCAGTCAGATGTATTTTACACCTGCCAAGCACAAGTCACCCAATTTCGAAAATTGGACGTTGAATGTACACTCTCATGAATATTGATTGGCAACATTTTCCAATATGAGCGTGTTTATAGTGAGCCAGATTATGCGGTATTTAGTTGGACTGCCACGCAGTCTATATTTGTTTATGTTTTAATAACCATTGCAAATCTAGACTACGCGGTAGTTAAGCTAAATGACGCAAAGATTGTCTCACTATAAACACGCTCTATGTCAGCGCTGAAATCGGACACAATAGAACAATAGACCATTCAGTGCCTTGTCCCATGAATAGAGTGGGAGTGGCTACTATGATCACCGTGAGCAAGGAACTCATTTTCCGGGCTCATTTTCACGGTAGATGTAAGTATTTAAATGAGGTTTAATAAAAGAAACCACTTGAATAGAGTGCCCTCTCAAGGATGTCTAAGATTAAACATGGAAGTAATACACATGGAAGCTGGTCAAATACTACATCAAAGTGAGTATCATACTTGCCGCGATACTGAACAAAAGCAGTACAGTTGAAAGTGGAACAATTGAGTCATCGCATGGTCAACGTGTACCATGTCTAAAATCAAAGTTCCCGCTTAAAAAATCAATAGCAGTACGAGGTCGTGTACTAAGTCCTGACAATGGGCTGTGTTATATTACCGCAGTGCATGACTAGTTTTATGAACACAAACAGATTTTATAAAATCCCTACGTAATGGTCAGAATGCTATCAGTTTAATTTATACAATTTTATTAAAAGTATGTAATTATGTGAAAACCTACCGATTAAATGTATATATATGCTAGACTTTCAGATAGCAGTTTTAAAACAGAAAATGAAATGAAATACAATTTATTTTACGCAAAATGTAAAGATAATACCGGGGTTATTCCCGACTCTGGAACATTCTGGTCAACAGCAATTTCAGGCAGCCCCGGGCACACAAATAGATGTGGGATTCATTTTATAATGTAAAGCATGTGCCAAGTGCGCATATCAATTATTACCGCTAATTAGCGGTTTAGACGTAAATGCATGATTTCCAATATTTTGAAGTTTAAGAAAATCTGTAATTTTAGGGTAGAAATCGACATTTTGAATGGATTTCTGTAATTATGGATTACAAATCTAACATCCCTGTCACTTTTTTCCGAATAAAAACAACATACTTGAAACATTATCAAGAAAAACACGTTATTTGCTCAAAATAATAAACCTGTAAATAAACGAACTGGCAATAAAGGCGGCAAGTCTGATCCACATCAAAGACACGCTGACTACATTGTTATCACAAAAGCTTGATACGTACCCTCTATAGAATGTTACGTAAAGAATTCAATAGGTGTTGGATCGACCAGCTTCCATGTCTCTTACTTCCATGGATTAAACGGCGGTCTGTATAACCTCATTTAAATATTAGGGACTTCTATATGATACATCTACCATTTTCATGTGCTTTTCATTATCACTATGGATTAAGATTACATAACACTTTAACTCCATGACTCCATCATGGATCAATGACTCCATGCTGGCTATATGAAGCCGTACTAGCCCTGCTTGCAGCATTATTCTTTCCATCCTCTACCGAGTAAAGATCAATTTGCAAGTTAGTTACTTTGTATGACTGCGCAGATATTTGTCTACCATCAGTTATTTCTCCGATCAGAAAGTCTGAAGTTTCTCTCTGCAAAAATTGCAAATAGTAACTATTAGCAAGGTAAGAGAAGTTTTTCAACTGTTAATATATTTTACTTTCGTTGTTTTCGTTTTAAGTACCAAGTATTTCAACTAATCTTTTTGAAATACATTGCATAATATGTGAGTGGACGCGGCGAATCAGCCGTAAACTCGGCAAATTGTATTCTTAGTTAAAGTGTAAAATGTATGTGGAGGTCGTATTCATAGGTTTATCAATTCGTTGCGACAAGTATCTTATCAAACGCTGTTTAAATCAATCAATAATACTACTGCTGAAGAAGATAATAAGCTTCTACCTATTTCTATAGAATAGTTTTTGTCTTTGTTTGCTTTGGCTAAATCCTGTTCAAGTGGTAGATAACAAAGCAATGTATTTTGTCTAGGTATGTATAATCAACAATGAACAATGAGAGGATATTTCTGAACCTCGTTGACTTGGGGATGATTTGAAATGACCGCCAATTATGACTGTTGGATATTTATTACCAGAAATATAGAAAAAGAGACACATGTAGAACCGATAAAAAATACAATTTTGTCGAAGGAACAGAGTTCAACAAATCATAACCCCGCTTTTGGATATCGTTTGAAGTCAAATAATATACCATTTTAAAGCTTATGGTATATATTTTCACGATCATGTCAGAAATTAATATTTTGTTCTGGGTCTGAATTATTCGGACTAATATATTTTCTAAACACGAAATAAAACAAAATTGACCTGGGCCGACTTTACGGCTGATTCGCCGCGTCCAGTCACAATTATGTTAAACATGTTAAACGACGAGGTTTGTAATTATGACAAACGAAGGGCATGTCAGAAATTAATATTTTGTTCTGGGTCTGATTATTCGGACTAGGTCCTATTGAAGTTTTGGTTTTGTAAATCGTAGCTTCAAAACCAGCAAGATTATACATTGGAATGTCACCCAGAAATGATACCTTTCTAGATTTTTGTAGGTGACCTCAGAAGCAAAATAAGATTTTGATACACCGAAAACAGTAAAAAGTGAAACATTTACATTGGAATTGGGATGTGTATCCCTCATACGAGATTTTCTCGATATCATTGCAAGGGTTATGATTTTGCTAGCATATTATAACCATAACTATGATAACTGAAACTACATCAAATGTGACATCCAAACAGCAGGATGGCCATTAATAAATACGCATTATTAAGGGATCTAGAATGAGCGTTTATGGCGTTTCGACAGTATTTTTTGTGGGACATGAGAGCACTTCAGACGTATCAATTTGCATTTTGAATACGAAGCATGTCTTTCTGATATCAAATAATTTTCATTTTTTGAAATTCACGATATAATACACATTTTATGACAAATTATTAAAATTTGATATTTTTCAAATTTTTGATATATAACAGTCCTCGAAATAAATTTTATAAATCTAATGATATATTCTTAAAGTGTATGTAGCTGGGAGGAAAAGCCGACGATCAATTGAAAATGTTGACCTTTTATATTGAAGATATGGATTTTTTTCCCAAAAAAGACCTATTTTTTTTTGGAGTTTTGGGAAAAAAAACACATATCTTCAATACGAAAGGTCAAAATTTTCAATTGATCATCGGCTTTTCATCCCACCTGCATACACTTTAAGTTTAAATCATCAGATTTATAAAGTTTACTTCAAGTACTGTACTGCTAAATATCAAAAATATCAATTTTTAATGATTTGCCATAAAATGTGTATTACGAAATTCAAAAAATCAAAATTATTTGATATCAGAAGGACATTCTTCGTATTCAGAATGCAATTCGATATGTCTGATGTGCTCTAATGTCCCACAATAAATACTGTCCAAACGTTCATACCCCTTCCCTTAACTTAAAAAATCATACCAGCATCCAGTTTTGGCAGTTATGTTATGTCTAATGATCTTTCAGAGCATGAGAATCTGCTTGAAAACCATCTGTATGAAATGACTGAAGTTCTGTCTCAGAGCTGAAAGTTGAAAATAAATTAACACACTCAACCACTTTTTGTCGCTTTCTATTTGCAAGTCAGTTTTCTTGACCTTGGGTGTTGAATTACCAAGTGCAATTCCCTTTTTTTTCTTTTTCTTTTTTGTCACAGCACAACTCTAAAATATAAAAAAAATGGCAAAATCCATATTTTTGTGCTATTTTGGCAATTTTTGAGCTAAAAATGTAATTTTTGCATGGGGAAAAAATAAATATATATTATTGATTTCAAAAATATGTCATTATGTCAACCTAGTTATTCTGAACAAAAAAGTTATGATGGTGAATGTCTGTGACCTATAGTTTTTGATCTATGGCCCTTTCAAATTCACATATGGACTAAAATAGCATGTTTTTGTTCAATTTTTCCAATATTACCCCAAAAATGGTCCTTAGTTTTTGGAAAGTGGAACTTCACTTAATAATATGAACATGTAATTGTACTTTAATGTTAAGCTATTTCAAGATCCACTAGTATGCCCGCTACCGTGGTAGCAGCAATTTTATCTACTTTCAATGCAGTAAAATGATGACTAAAATGATTTTGCTGCATTGAAAGTACGGTAGTAAAATTGACGATATAATTGCTTCTGCCATGGAAACCGAGCTACCAGTGGATCTACAACTAGCTTAAAATGAAAGTACTATAATATATCCATAATATATGTGAAGTTCCCACTTTCCAAACACTGAAAATGTTGTTAAAATTTCAAAAAAGTACCATTTTCAGCCTAATATTGGAAAAATTGACAAAAACATGCTATTTTAGTCCATATGTGAATTTGAAAGCGCCATAGATCAAAAACTATAGGTCACAGACATTCACCATCATTAACTTTTTTGTTCAGAATAACTAGGTTGATATAATGACATATTGTTTAAATCCAGAAAATATATATATATTTTTTTTCCCCTGCAAAAATTACATTTTAGGTCAAAAATGGCCAAAATAGCACAAAAATATGGTTTTTGCCATTTTTTTTATATTGTAGAGTTGTGCTGTGACATTTTTATTCACCAGTGTTGGAAATCCATATGACATGTAACATCTACAATAGAAATGAAATTTCTACTCAATTTATTTTCAAAGTTACAGCTATTTTAATATTTGACATTTTTGGGCAAAAATGGAAAAAAATCACGAAAAACTCATGTTTAACCCCAAATAACTCCTAAATGAGTAAAGTAAAACGTGGGAACTTTTTGGATATTAATTCAGACATATATTTACTCTTGATTTGTTATGTTTTTATGTTCTGCCCAAGAGTGGACTACGGAAGTGAAAGATAAATGCCCATGTCCAATATGCTATTTCAATCATTGCTAAAATTCAAAGAGAGATGTATCGGATTCACCGAGCCAGGGGCAAAATTTCCAAATCGTCCCACTGATCTGCTACTAAAAAGAACATTTATACCTGGACAAATGCGCTCGAAGCGCGCGAAAAAAAAAATTAAAATGAACAAAATTGAGGACAATATGTGCCCTAAAATCATTCCAAAGGATGATGTATATAGGGCTTTCACAACTTTTGGTTAATTTAGTCCCAGTATTTTGATCCCGTAGTATACAAGTTTTATGCTTTTTCCAAGCTTCAGAGGAGCTGCCCTAGCACTCATATGATTTACATTATAGAATGGATGAAATTATAACTCTCATTTTTGAGATTCGTGTTCAAATTCACGATGAAAAAAAACCACCAGAATGTACAATTAGCACGTCTCGCAGATCTACTCACAGAATGGTTTTTCTGAGATAAATGTGCGCGAAGCGCGCGGCAATTTGGCATTTTGATACTAAAAAATGGGGTTAATTTCGGGTCTAAAATAGACCAAAAGGAAGATGGAAATCACAAGTTTTGTCACAATACATCTGTCGTCTGAGCAGGGGAGGGGACTGACTTGCCACTCTGCCATGTGGCTAATGTGCTGATGAACAGTGGCGTAGATTTCTTTTTGACATGAGATGGTTGGAAAAATTTCTTGAAGTATTATGTGAATCCAGCACCTTTTGGTGAGAGAATAAGTTTATGACACAAATGCGTGCGAAGCGCAAAAAAATATTGCCATATTGAAGCTAAACTCAAAATATGGTGCAGGAATAAATTCGCGCGAAGCGCGCAAAATTGACATTTTTGTGGCTAAAATGGCCAAATATGAGGTAAATATTGTAGTGAATCATAATCATAGTGAATAATTTAATATTAAATTTCACCTGACCCCCCCTATCAGGAAAATTAAAATCACATAACCCCCCCTGTTTGTTAAAGTGAAAATCACATAGCCCCCCTACATTTTTCCCGGCCCCCTCCCCTGTAAATAATGAGCGGTCCCTAAATGTCGCACGGCCAATGCGACATTTACGAGAGAATAAAATCATTACATGTTCAATTCACCGGCTGATCCGCCATGAGCTGTTATGGCGTGTGGTGGTGAGCCAACGACATGTAATCGTTAGTGCACGCTGGTTCGAATCCGAACGGTTCTGATTTTTTTCTCTCCTTTATTATAATGCCAGTTTGTCTGAGCTCCATTTCTTTAATTAATGATAATATTGGATGGCTTATTTCGCATGATACCATAACATATCGGATTCGTCATACAAATATCGAACTCGCCGTTGGCTCGTCCGATATTTTTATGACTCATTCGATATGTTATGGTATCATGCTCAGCCATCCAATATTATATCATTATCGACACAAAATTGGCCGATTTAGTCATTTACCATTGAATTATTTCAAACTTAGGGCCGGATTTACCATTAGAACAGATGGGTACGGGTCCAGGCCCCTAAAATAGCCTAAGGTATGTTCCCCCAAACCCCATGTTTTGGACCGAAATATGGTAACATTGCTAGCGTCTTGTTTTCATTAATTAGCACTTAAAACTAGAGCAGTGCTTTCATTGATTAGAGCACAAAAGTGCAACTTTTGATTTCCTTTCTTCATTCGGTTTTAGATCACCGTTTCTTTAATTAAGGTCTTAAATCAGCTGAAGAGTACAGGTATTGGCTGCTTATTTTAATTCGGACATATTTGTCTTTATTTAGGATATACAGGGATAAACACAACTGGTACCTTAATTCTTTTGCTTACTGTATAATTTTAAACATCCATTGCTATTGTGATATTATATTTTTTTAAAGAAAGATATTGATTTTCATCACATTTCCTTTCACCATCATAGGCCGTCTGTTACTAAAAAAATACATATTGAATTTAAGATAACGTTTGGCAACTACATCAACATTTACGACCAAAAGTCGATAAGGGATGCAATCAAAACTCGACCGGCGGTTGACCGGCGGTTCCGTCCGGTTCCGCCCGGTTGCCATTGTTTAGAACAATAGCAACCGTACGGAACCGGGCGGAACTGGCGCGGCGGTCAACCACCGGTCGAGTTTTTATTTCATCCCTAAAGGTGTTTTCACCATAAAACATACTCCTAGTAGGATGCGGTCTTCCGGAAAGAATAAAAGAATTCCGAAAAAGCATCAGTACTTTTTTTTTGGTCTATAGAAATATGCTACAAACAATCCATTTTACACCAGACAATTTTAAGAGAATATTCGATACTTGTAACATGTTTGTTTGAAACGAAAGGCTGTGTTAAAATAGCTAAAAAAATATACGTATACATTAGTATGATAGCTGTTGGTATTATCCAGGTCTAGATTTTATGTTTTGTTAGAAAATGTAATAATTGATCAAACAACCGTGCCATGTATTGATATAAAATTATCACAAAACCTTACAGATATCAAGAAGATGAAAACAACCCCGGTATGGATTCTGCTGATCGCCATAGCCTATGTAGTGCAGGCAAATCCTATTCAGGACGAGATTGTACGAGATCTGGTGCGTCTGTTTAAAGTCGAGGAAGTTGAGCGACTTCTGGAAGATATAGAGGCCAACGCAGCACAAAGGAAACGAGCAGGCACTAATTATGCTGCGTCAAAAGGATGGAGTGATGAATATGTCGAATATTTGCGAAGCAATTTTAAGATTGACGTAAATCGGTAAGTTAATAGTAAAATAACGGACCAGCCAAATTTGCACGCTACAGAGCCTGAAAATAAAATCCCGCGAATCACTCGTATGTGAGCTGCCATAGGGTGCTAACGGCAACGCGGGGGGTCGCCGGGGTGCTAACGAAAGTGTCGCCAGCACAAGCGTCCTACGCGATCAATAACGCGTATAGGGCGCATTCAAGTGCGGCCGGTAGTTCCTGATACACGATGTCAGGGTCAATGGCAGCTTCCACGCAGTATCATACTTCTGGACTCACTGTCAGGGTCCTGATAATACGAGGGTTGGCCTGTTTTATTTCAATAAGCATATAATCAAAACGCACAAAAAGCGCAATATTGTTATCAATCATAGAACATTTTGGTATACTTTGACGGTCTTTTGTTGAATCTCTGCATGCTTCCGCGCACAGCGTTTTCATCCCTATATTTTCGTGATAGTAGGGCGAATCCACTAGTTCCTCAACAGCTACGCATGGCGATTTTGTTCGAGATAGGCCAAGCGACTTAGGCTAAGCACATCACCTGAACATGTGAAATACCACAGCGTTTCCAATCATTAGCTGAAATGACACGTTTTTACGATCTGCGCATGCTCATTACCCTATTTGACATTGCCAACACAAGAAAATTCGATTAGTCAATTGTTTTCAATACCCTGACTGGAAATTCAATTATCCTGACAAGATATTACCATATTCTTTCAACACATATATTCAACTACAAGTTAAACAATGGATTTTAACATAGACCAAAAATAAAAGAATAGCAATTTTAAACGCTTTATTTTCTCAAAAAAAGTAATTTTCATTGTCCTCATAATATTAGCTTGCCAATGATTATGATGTTGTACGAGCAATATAATGACCTTTAATGAAAAGTATGGTATGATTGGACAATTCTCTTGCATATAAACAAGAATACACACTCAATTAACTCTCCACGTGGATGTCAACTGCAGACGACAAATGTCAAAGTGTACATTTTCATGACCATATTTGGAATCGGCATGAAAAAAGCATTAAAATGAGTAAAAACAAGTAGGAGTTTTGGTTCAGTGGTTCTTGAGATAGCGCGTCATATTTGTGAAAATATCTCAAAACTTTGGACTTTCTATGTTGAAGCCTATGGCTGGCACGCAGAACAGTAATTACAGTGTTAATTTTAGAATGGTTAATTTCATTTCCGACAGTCTTTTTGTTGCACTCAATGTCCTATAGACCACTTAACCACTGTTTAAGTGTTTATCAACAAAGGCGAGGGACTGGTCTATCTTGAACGTACCGTTACGATTTAAAATCACATGCTCAAATCTTTTCTTTGCTAAACATGCTAAACATGCTATACAATAAAAAGCAATGTTTTTTGTTGGGGTAGTGGAGATTTTGTTATTTTGCATAATTATCAATATGTTTCCTTGTGTCGGCTTCAATTTAAGCCGCCTGAAGTGACCAAATCGTATTTTATGGTAACTGCAATATTGAATACTTATGCGTTCTTTGTAGATGTGTACAGATTTTCTCCATTTCCGCGGTCCTGAATCATGCATGGTTTCATTTTTATTTTGCTTACAATAAACAGAAAGATTACAACAAAACAAATGATATACCGTAAAACCCCGTCTACAAGCATATAGAGTGCTTCTGATGAAAGCTACATTAATCCAGGCGCCATTATGGAGTTTGAGCATATAAATTACGGATCCTAGTATATACAAACAAGTATTATTTTAACACCAATCTAATGTATTGGTATATTTACGCTTGCTTTGAATTAATTTGTAACACTATTTATGCTTGTTAGACGGGGTTTAAACACTATATATGCTTGTAGACGGGGTTTTACGGTATGAGGGTGGAGGTAGACATTTTTGAATGACCCTCGTATATCCCGATTCAAACTTGTCCACCGAAGACCATTGTTGACCTGCATTAAATATAAGCGAGGCTATATCATTTGCTTACAAAATCCTTGCACAGATGACAATTTCCAAAATGGTGCTGCTTTCACAAATCTCTCACTTTCTTCAGGATACTGTGCACGGCCGGGTATTCACTGTATAATGTACATTAAACAAATTTAAATTGTGTTTTTTAATAAGCCAATTCGGCATTGGAAGTTTGCAATGCATTATGGGACAGTTTTTGCAGTTTTGGGACACTTTGTCCTTTGACCTATTGGGAAAATTCAGAAATATTGGGTTTTTGTACGTACAAATAGGGGGTGGAATTAGCACCAACTTTTTTTTCTGCACCTCTTAAAATATGTAGCTGACCTATCTTAACATAAAAATCAACTTGATTTTGAAATCAAATAATTCTAACCCCCTGAACATTTGAAATTAAGGTTGCCGAATTCGGAAGACTTGCACTGTACAAAGGTATAGGGAATTTGTGACCTTCGGGATAACATTGTTCAAATACAATTAATTACCACAAATGAGGTAATTTAAGAGTCTATAATTGTTTGGCAAACATATTGTATGATATCTTGCATATATATAGTCAGTCAAGGGGGGGGCACATACCCCAGTATGTATACATTCCGACACAGATATCTCAGTTCATTGAGCTATTAAAAGTCCTCACTAAAGTCAACGTTTCTCTGTTTTATATTATTATTAAAATCACAAATGCTTGCTTCAGCCTTTGATGTAACATTGTTCAGATAAACCTTCAAGTTGTTGGCATAGGTGATTAATGGCAGGTTCTTGTAATCCTTTTTCAGTCTAAAATGTCACTACCTTTTGGTATTGAGAGAGAGCTAGATGCTGGTCTACCGGGGGGGGGGGGGTGGCACTCCAACTTTGGAGGTGATGCGTATGTAGGGCTGTTAAGACTCCCTTTTTCAACACCACTGTTACCCAAAGACCCCATATTTTTTTTATGGGCAAATGCTCTGTCACCCAAAGACCCCGTATTTCCTTTCTATCTGTCACCAAAAGACCCTTAAATTTGAACAGCAACACATCATCTGTCACTGATTTTGTTACTTCTTTGGAAATAACAAGCCATTTGAAGCCATTTAGAACTTTAAAAAATCAATTTTCGAGGCTTCTTTTGGCTCTCACCTAACGACCCCATTAAAAAAAGGTCATATTCTCACCCAACGCCTCCCTAATTTAGATCGAAATGGTCCGTCTCTCACTCAATGACCCCATATTTTGTAAATTTTGCTCTAACCGAATCCAAAAAAACACACTCTCACCCAACGACATGACCATATTGTTGATATTTTGCTCTCACCGAATGCCACTTGGTGCGAACGAAAGTGCCAGCCATCAGAGATACGGTGAAGGAGACTTCACTATCTATGATACATTTCATATTGAAGTGCCCCCCGGGAGTCTACCTCATCTTCATCATTGTGAAAGGCCCACCTAGATCTTTCAGTTTCTGAAGATCCTTATTTCTTTTCTATCCACCGTAACATTGGCGATTTCTTTGACAGTTTACAGTTAGACCTTCCTTGGTAAGCGCTTCCTGTTTCAGATTCCAGTCATAAATAAGGATCTTCAGAAACTGAAAGATCTAGGTGGGCCTTTCACATGCAGATGTGGTAGACCAGAACCTAGATAGTGAAATAGAAGAAGAGGAAAAGGTGTCAAGACTTTATCTTGAATTACGGTAGGCCTACGCCCGGAAACTGCTCTGTCAATACCAAAAAGTAGTGACATATGTAGAGTTTTTGTAGACTGAAAAAGGATTACAAGACCCTGCCCTTAATCACCTATGCCAACAACTTGAAGGTTTATCTGAACAATATATGTTACATCAAAGGCTGAAGCAAGCATTGGTGATTTTAATGCTGATGTTGATGATCTACTTACCAAGTAGGTTAGTTACAATATAAAACAGAGAAACTTTGATTTTAGTGAATACTTAGCTCAATGAACTGAGATGTGTGAATGAATACATGATGGGGCATGTGCCCCCCCCCCCTCTGTTGACTGAATATTAAATGCAAAATATCATACAATATATGTTTTTATGTATGCCAAACAATTATAGACTCTTAAATTACCACATTTGTGGAAATAAGTTGTATTTGAACAATGTTATCCCGAAGGTCACAAATTCCCTATACTTTTGTACAGTGCAAGTCTTCCGAATTCGGCAACCTTAATTCCAAATCTTCAGGGGGTATGTACAGGGGGGTTAGCTTTATTGATTTGATTTTTTTCTTTTTGATAATTTATTATCTAGGGTCTGTACATATTTTAAGCACTGCAGAAAAATAATACCTGTTATTTTGTAAAATAATTCCACCCCCTAGTACAAAATACAATCTAAAATGTTTTACAATAATTAAAACAAATATGAAAAATATTATTATTCTATAAATTAATTATTTAAGTATCTTTAATGATAACATTATGACAATAATAAGTAAATTAATAATAATTACGCCAATCTTCCCGATATGTCGGAGGTCAAAGTGTCCCAAAACTGCTCTCAAAAACCGGAAGTTAGAATGGCGATTGGGCTAATTCTCTAACCCTTTTTTCTTTCAAGGGATATATCGGAGTTCACATCAAGAAATTGTTATGGAACCTACTGTATGGTTCAAATGATGGAGGATTGTGTTAGTGTTAATCCAACTGATGATTTTGGAGAGACATCTGAAGATGCATTTGCATATTACGAAGTGAGTAACTTATACGTTAATTGCTGCGCATGACTTGGTTTAAAAGACCTGGTAAACTGGTTATCTCCAGCAGAGCTTTCCATGCTTACCGGCAAAGTCCGTAGGCATGTAGAGGCATAGGGTAATAGGAGTTTGTATCATGGGATGGGGAAAGAATTTCTTTTCATGATATAATACACAGTTTAAAACTTTCTTGTTTTTTTTCTTCCTGCAACACATTTCGCTGCCATTTAGACTAGATCTAGGCTGAAAGAATGTGTAACTTTACCAGTAATCGGACAAACCTAATAATTTTGAAATATGAAACGTGAAGAAGAACTTTATTTCAAAAAGGCCATTAGGGATGAACTTGCAGATAATTTGATTCTAAATAACATGCCAATGTGAATAACTTTGGTGGGACTGACTGCATTCTTCATGCTACCGTTTTACAATAATTTTATCCAAAAAGCGAAAGTTTTATGCCGCGAAATATATGGTACTGATGGTATCAACAGTGTTGTATCGTTCGAGTTTGGACTCGGACTTGAGTCCACTTCTGGTCCACTTCTGACTCGGCTCGGAAACCAGTGGCGTAATTTGTTCATTCCCCCCACTTGAACCCATATCCCGTATACACAGTTTATCCCTTGCATATACTGTGTCTTGAATAACTATTGTAGCCCAGCAACCCTGTGGTTAAGAAGCTAGGAAATAATTCCTACCAGGTTTGTATCCCTTTATCTAATCCTGCCCACATGACAAGGACTTCTTAGCATATTTTATCTTGTGTTGAGACAATGGCAGCCAGATCTTTGTTTGCGGGTTTTTTTCTAAGCATGTTTACTATTGGATTGAGCCATCACATGATTATAATAGCCCAGATAACATGCATATATTGGCCCAATGTTGGTTTTCGAACGCCAATCTTGGCATCGGCATTATTTTGCTGGCCATATTGGGCCAATCTTGGTTATCCATTGGTAATCTTCATATTGGCATCACTGTGGCAGCCTAAATTGGTCAAATATAGGCACAATATATTGGTTGTGAACAGCTGCCAACATGAAGCCAACAATCGTGATGCTATTGGCCCAATATTGGGCCACATTCGTAATGATCAATAAGACCAGTCTTGGCATTATTTTGCTGACCCATATTGGGCAAATCTTGGCTTTCAATTGGCAAATTTTACATTGGCATCAAATTGGGTAACAACAGGGTAACAAAAAATTATTGTGATGAGTACTAGTGTTTGGAAGACCTTATTTAAATCCTAAATATTATACGAAGATGAAATAATAGGAAACAAAACCATGGATGATAAAACGCAGGGCAAACGCTATTTAACACCACGTATTATTTATTTTTAAGAAAATACACAAGAATTTTCGGCACTTCCAATTCTAAGACCATACTTTTTAAAGATACTTTCTAAAGTACGTGTCACCATGCTATCAAATACTCTTGATGGCTATTCAACACTACGGTGATGAGTCGTAATGTTCCTCTCTTACCGCGAAGCGGGCAAGAGATGATACATATCGTCTTTTCCCGGGCCAATAACGTCCAATAATTACAGTAATCCATTGCATCAATATTGTCCCAATACTAAAATTACATATTAAGAAATAGGTGCAGGCCCAATGTTGGTTCAATGTCTAGGACAAGGTTTGGGCCAAGCTGGGGCCAACATTGGCCCAAGCTCAATTTTGGACCAATCTTGGGCGCATGAGCAAATGATATTGGTGTGATATCAGCAACCAATGTTGGGTCATTATGAACATACATTGGACCACCATTGGACCAATATCGCCATGTTATCTGGGAGCTTTACTGATTGGTGGGTAATGTAAATGCTATTGCTTATTTTGTGATAAGGCTGAGCATATTGATACATATATGAAAAATATACTGCTATTTTGATACAGGCAATTTACTCAATTACCTCCAACTGACGAAAATAGAGACATTGCGATTTTCTAAACACAGCACGTGGAACGTACGTTTTCGCGTACGTTTTTACGTACGTTAATACGGTGTTAAATATTGCTAGTCTCGGTTCCAAACTGGATTATGCTCATTCGTCACGAAGGAGAACAAATGAGCTGAAATAAAGACTATAATATTTGATCTAATCCAACAGCTTCTAACCTAGGTCGATAGAGGGCATAGTGATTGAAAAAAAAGCAGTCCCGATAACAGTAAGCTGAGTCTATGCCTGATTCAAACAAGCCGCTTTGATTTTGACTAAAATTTTGATCTACATGCTGATTAAACTTAATTGTTTTTTGTGCTCCCCAAATATTATAGTTGCCCCAAAATATATATTTTGGTAGATTAAAGATCACTACATCCATATACAGTAAGCCAAAAAAAATTAAGGTACCAGTTATGTTCACCCCCTGTATATCATAAACATGGACAGCTATATCATAATTATTGGAACCAGCAGCCACTAGCTACATCGTTTAGCTCGAGTTTAAGACCTCATTCGTTGAAATCATGCAAGAAATGAAGACACGGTGATCTAACAACCCAAGGAATATTCAAAGTTAAAAGTTGCAGTTTGCTGCATTGCATGCCCTATTGATTTGTACATAAAGCGTTCTCAGACAAGAGAACTAGCGCCGTGCTTCCATTGATTAGCACATTAACTAGCGTCGTGGTTTCATTGATCAGAACACAAAAGTGCAACTTTTGATTTTGTCTCTTCAGTAGGTTTTAGATCACCGTTTCTTTAATTCTCAACCAATTCCAACAAATAAGGTCTTAAATCGGAGCTACAGAGTTCAGGTATTAGCTGATTGTTTTAAGTTTGACATATTTGTCTTTATTTAGGATATACAGGGGTGACCATAACTGGTACCTTAATTGTTTGGCTTACTGTATAATGACTTTACTTTCAAAATGAGACTTCTTCGTTCTAAAATTGGGCGCGTTGCATGGACTTCGACATGAGGTAAAATCAGCATATTCAACGTAGCATCTGCGTTTTATTCTACGTTGGGAATCCAAAATGGGAAATCGCAATGTCATTTTTTGTACGCAAAGTAACACACACATTTCAATGGGCAATCTCTGCGTATGAATATTGCGTTTAAATTTAGTCCATTTTTAACACATCGCTGTACCTTTACTATAATGATTTGTTACAAACAAAAAAGATCATAATAATAATTAGACTTTCCTTCGTATGTTCATTATCTTTGATGTCTTTAACATATTGTGAAATGGACAAATTTTGTACATTATCAACGATGTATCTACGTCGATTTCGCACGTGGAATATATTCAAAAATAGCTAAATACGTGACCTCGCTTCGATACAGGAAAGTGGTTTTGAATAGATCAATGTACGTCCGATGTCTACGTTTGGGAATCGCAATGTCTCTAAGTTACTGTTATCTACCCAGTAATGTTTGCTTATCTTATTGGAACCCTAATGATTATTGGACCAAGGCTAAATATCTGCATGGTGTAATTGAATTTCAATAGGCCTATGATAGTGATATTGATTTGAAAGTTTGAATTTCAATGAGTTTCTTGCTGGAGAGTTATATAAGCCAGAGTCAGGATATAGGTATCATTATGTCTGAAATAACTAGGGTAATTTATTGTAAGATCAGTTCAGAGTAGGTTAGATATGAAAATGGTAAGTTAGAACAAATTACTATACACCTGATCCGTGAATTGTGTCTTGTTGAAAGACTCTTCTTGTTTGACATGAAGTGGGTTTGAAAATATTGTGTGTGAATCCAGCAACTTTTGGCGACAGAATAGAGGGTATTCATTACTACGTCATTGATGTGATTGCTCATGCATAAAATTCCTCCACATAGGTTGTTTAGCTTAATCGGGAGAGTGACCTCTTGAAATGATGATCACAGTTATCTTTGAGTTATTACAGTGAGGCACACGTACAATGTTCAACACAAAGTGAACAATACTATAACTTGGAGGACAAACAAACCAACACCGCCAAATTCGACTGACATGTGTACAACGTGGGAAGCTATGGGGAAATTGAACACTTGTTGTCTGATCATGCATGTGTTTATGGTTCGGGTAGCGGTTACTTAGCAACTCTCGTTCCGCTTGGGTTTATTGCATACACTCTATAGGTTTATGGTACAAACGCGCCCGAAGCTTGTCAACAATGATGCTATTAAAGCTACAATGGTGAAATATGCTGCAAAATTCAAACCAATTCGTGGGAGAAGCGCAAAAACTGCCATTTTTTAGGCCGGCTAAAATGGCCAAATATGAGGTTAATTTGGTCAGAAACCCACATGTATAAAAGCGTCGACAACTAGGGGGCTAATTGTATGGACTACCCCCTATCAACATATTGGCAAGATTCACACCCCCCCCCCTTAATGAAATTAACAGAAAAAGTAGGTGACATGTGCACCATAACGGTTATTAAAATTCAAAACATTGCGTCGATTTTATATTTTTATTTTTATTTCAAATCGAGAGAATACACGGTACTAAATCATTCTGGTACACTCTTTGCATCATTGAAATTGCAATCCTCCATTTTCAGATTTTGATGGCGTAATTACAAAATTCCATGTTTTGTAAAATCTATGAAATTCTGTTACCTTTTGATTAAATAACGACGGCAAGTACTATTTGCGAGCATTGTAAACTTGGTAGGCTTGGGGGCTTGGGATGGCTAAGAGAGAAGTAGTATTACATTTTAGTATTACATTTAATTGCTTTGTTTTCCACAACGGGTAAACAAATCTTCCCCTTTAAGAAATACATGTTAATTTCTTTTCTTTTTTCAGACTGACACGCCCCTAGACGTTGTACGGGACAACTACATTGACTCTGGCGTCTGCGAGGCTGAAGTGGGTAAGTAGATTCAATTCATGTGCCCCTAGGTCAAATTGAAAGTCACGAATGATGTTACAAAATAACAAAAATAATGGAAAAGAACACATATATTCAGTTCGAGTATGAACATTTTTGATATTTCTTCCCTCATGGGATTTCCTGCTGCCTTTGGCTAGCTGGCCTATTTTTTTACAGCCCAGCAGATTAACACACTGCGATGCGTTCATCATAACCTGCGTGTCGAGGGAAAAAACTACATTTTGTCAATTTTAAAATGCACTTTTCATTCAATTTGTTGGAAATAAAGTAGTTTAAATACGCAAAAACAAGTTCCTCTTTTAAAAGGGCATTTCGTGATCCACAGCATCATCCCCCCCATTTTTCTAAATAAAAGTTGAGATTTTTGTATCACTGAAACCTCTGGCTACATAATGTTTATGTACAAAAACAATTATTGCAGATTAATTCGTTTAGCAAAGATATCGTGAAATTTGAATTTCGTTCTGGTATACCAGAACGAAATTACAACACATTGCCTATGGAGCAGTGTACTACACATAATCGTGCATAACTCCCACACGCAAAATCGGAATCAACTGAAATTTTGAAAATGTGTGGATATCTACTGAAAAATGTCATAAAAAGAGGATGCTAGGATCACAAAATACTCCTTTAATGTCTACATGCACATATATAGCCGTCATCCACTCTTCCAATCCATTGCCTTGCTTTATCGTGTCGTACAAATTCAACCATCATTAATAGTCTACTAAATTACCTCAAGGTCAAGTCATCTGACCAAAAAACCCCAGTAGGCTTCTACATGCATATAATGTGATGGGTATAAAAACTCATACTTCAAAACTTGAGGTCAAATTGTGAGCTATGGTTTTTGAATGGAGGTCATTGAGCTATGCCATTGGGGATCAGGTCATCATAGCTCGTAGTGTCTACTGTCAAAATTACCAACTCTCACTAACAATAATTATTTCATTTGCTTCCATTGCAGGTTATTTACATTGCATGATAAACCGAGACGAATGTCCTGGTGATGCTACAGGACCGTTTTTTACTCCGGCGACCCATAAGGAGCTCTGGTATAACCTGTGTTTGATGATGTGTCACTAGCGTAGCCAACCGGGGGAAAGGGGAGGGGGAGCAGAGTTCCGCTGACAAAAAATGAAAGAGAAGAGAGGCAAGGAGCCCGTTCTACCAACAATTACCTGATCATGGGCCAAAATAGTGTACCGAATTGTTGTGCGTCCAATAAATCCAGGCAACCGGTCAACCATTTGTCACGTCTATTTTAGCGCGATATGCATGATCGCCCGGTAGCCTGGATTTGTTTGAAAAATGTCTAAGGATGGGTTGAATACGCTATTTGCATTCTGCAATTTCCTTTGAAAATGGGGACTAAAGTTAAATTTTTATTACTTCCGTGGTCCATGTACGCGCTGGTGAATTGCGATCGCGTAAAAGTGACAAGGTCGCCTAATACGCGCCGAACAGACAACCAATGGGTCAACCGACTTGTTGTCAAGTGCGTTGATCAGCCAATCGGCGTGATTGCTTATCTTTTCTGTGTGTACGCTCGTGGACGCTTGGCGCACAGCTCGGACCACGGAAGTAATAAAAAAATAACTTTAGTACATAATAACAATGTGTATACTTTCAGTCATCTGGGATTTGATCAATTAGTAGATAATTAAATCTGAGTCAATCAGAAAATTTTGACCTTTCATATTGAAGATATGGATTTTTTTTCCCCAAAAGACCTTATTTTTTTTGGTGTTTTGGGAAAAAAAATCCACATCTTCAATACGAATAGTCAAAATTTTCAATTGATCGTCAGCTTTTTATCCCACCTACATACACTTTAAGTATAAATCATCAGATTTATAAAGTTTACTTCAAGTACTGTTAAATATCAAAAATATCAATTTTTAATGATTTGCCATAAAATGTGTATTAAATTGCGAATTTCAAAAAATCCAAATTATTTGATATCAGAATGACATTCTTCGTATTCAGAATGCAATTCGATATGTCTGATGTGCTCTAATGTCCCACAATAAATACTGTCCAAACGTTCATACCCCAGCCCTTAACAGTACTCGAAGTAAATTTTATAAATCTGATGATTTATACTTAAAGTGTATGTAGATGGGATGAAAAGCGACGATCAATTGAAAATTTTGACCTTTCGTATTGAAGATATGGATTTTTTTTCCCAAAACACCAAAAAATTTGGTCTTTTTGGGAAAAAATCCATATCTTCAATATGGAAGGTCAAAATTTTCAATTGATCGTCGGCTTTTTCTCCCAGCTACATACACTTTAAGAATATATCATTAGATTTATAAAATTTACTTCGAGGACTGTTATATATCAAAATGTGAAAAATATCAAATTTTAATAATTTGTCATAAAATTTGTATTATATCGTGAATTTCAAAAATGAAAATTATTTGATATCAGAAAAACATTCTTCGTATTCAGAATGCAATTCGACATGTCTGATGTGCTCTCATGTCCCACAAAAAATACTGTCAAAACGCTCAAAACGCTCATTCTAGATCCCTTAACCCTAGAAATACGAGACTGCAGTGGGAGGTACCAACCCCTACCACATAAGATTTGTTATCCGTCATTAAATGTTCGTGTTGCCCTGCCCAAAACGACTTAAGCTAATCTTAGATCCATCCTTTGCGCTCATTTTAGTGATAAATTTTACCCCAGCACCATATCCGGGGTAGGACCGGCCATCAGAAATTTAACTGTGTGGGTGTGTGTGTGTCTGTGTGGGCTCCACCATTAGTTTCATTAAAGTTACAGTATTAGTACAGTAAATCAATGATTTTCATTTTTCAATTGTAATTCCAAGAGCTGACTTTATACTTAGTTATGTTGAAATAGTCATTTCCTTTTATATTTAGGAGAAAATTTGGTGGAGAGCGGTATATGACGTTTTTGGCTTCTCGGTTTATTTTCATTCTGATCTCTGTATGTCATGTCCACCCACCTCTGCTGCAAGTATATCGAATTGCGCGCTAGCCCGGCGCCCTGCAGTGGTCGTGCTTTAGAAAAGCAGGGATATGATAAACTTACCAGAAAAATGGTTACTTAGAACACTCATTTGTCATGAATGAACTCGGTCAATAAATAAGAAAACGGCAATACATGTCGCGTTTTATGATCTAGCGGATGTATTCAGCTCTGAACATAATTTGATAGATCATAATCATCATACATTACATATTACATTATGAAGACTCAGCGGTAGAATACTGTATACATGGCAACTATTATAGTATTGCCAGCATTTTACCGAAACATGACGAGTGTACAATTATTTCACCTTATAATTAGTACTACGGTATAGGTTAAATAACACTAATAGGCCTCGGCGATACATTGAAATACGACGAGTAAAGAAAAAGACTGCATTAAAATCGCTGAAATTGATCAAGTTATATAGCCAAAAAAGTACTTTTTAGGGTTTGATGCTTCAAAATGGTACATTTTCTCAATTTTTGTTGTAATAGTACCAAAATTCATACGCACGGCTTCGGTTTTTTAGTAAATATTCGCCCTACCATATTGTAACTTTTAGCTTCGAGGGCGCACTGTCATTTTAAGGTGTTTACGGTTCAGTGCGTTAAAACAAGAAAAGTCTCTGGTCAACCTATGTTGAATTGTTGATCATTTGGCATCTAAATCATATAGTTTCACCTCAGTGGCGTAGCTGCCGGGGGGAGGCAGGGGGGCAATTGCCCCCTGGCTATGGCTATTTGGGCCACCGCCCCCCCCCCTCCCCTCCCCTAGTGCAGGGCAAAATAATAAAGGAATGAGAGAGATGGAAAATAGGGGAAAAGAAAGAAAGAGAGAATCCATAGGCCAACGATATAAGGTGCGGATAGAATTTGAGCAATTTAAAATTTTGTTAAAAAATGGAACTATATTAGGCCTATATCAAAATGAAGCCGCTATCCCTTGTATTCCCTTTTTTTTTTTTTTTTTTTTTTTTGCTTTTCACTTTTTCAATCCACCAAAAAAACACTGGGTCAACCTTTTTGAGGAAGGGGCGGCAAAATTTTTGTTTGGTGGATTTGGGCCCCGCCCCATACAGGCTTGCCCCCCCCCCCCCTGGAAAAAATCCCAACTACGCCACTGTTTCACCTTTTATTAGTGGCATTTAACTGTGAGATTTCTGAATATGAGGAAATTCCACCCGAAATTAGCAATTTTCCCATTGAAACCCGTGTAATACATAATTAGTGGTATTTAACCTACAGTATCCATAAAAGTATGGTAGAACGCCCATTATCCTGTATAAAATATGAAAGAAATGTATGTATGTTTACGGTAAAATACCTGGCAACTGGGTTGCCAACATTCTAATTGGAAGATGCAATATTTTACACACAAATATATAGTTTTTCATACAGTCTAACGGTACTAACATGCCTATTTTCAGTGAAATGGTAATTCAATTTGATGGTAAATAACCGGCAAGTTTACGGTAAAGTGCCGTATAATAACGGTAATATTTTATAGTGTGTCCACCTTCTCCGATGTCTCTACGGTCTATGGCACGGCTTGTTCTTGTGTCCCAGAAGACTTTGCCGGTCGTCCCTTGTACCTCCTGTGTTTCTTGACATAGCCACCCTCGATGATGCTGTACCCCATATCAATGAAACTATCTTCGACAGGAATTGGTTTGATCTTCAATACTTGTCGCATCTGTATGAAAGATTCCAGAAAAATACAACACAATATTTTTTTATTGTTTTTTTAATAACAATTAAATCCCAATTCTAAAGTTAGTTCTATAACTACCAACTACTACTTTTGTCAGAATTGTGGAAAGGCCAAGAAAGCGCTTTTTGTATGCTGTGACAATCAAGCCCCACAGACTTGTACAAAGTTACACATGAGTTACACCCTCTAAACAATTTCTATCAGAAAACATAGGTCTAACACTCAACTGTGTAGTATAAAAACAGCCTGTGTAGAGGCTAGACTCGCTGTGCTCGGAAAAAGCTGTGTACCGAGGTAGATGCATTTATAGAATGTTATAAGAGAATCGTTTTGAGAGCCAAACTTTTTCAAATGACCCCCGTTTTCTCTCCATTTACAACTTAACATCCCTCTATGGTTCACCTAAAAAAGAGACCCCCTCAAGACTCTCAATCTCCCTTGTATAAATATTAATGCTCTGCGTGCTAGTCCTTCGCTTCAACGGAAAAAGTTCAAAGTTTTGAAATATTTTGAAATATAACTAATGAACCAATACTAGGCTTGTTTGTACTCATTTTAATGCATTTTTCATGGTGAATCCAAATATGGTCATGCAAATTTACATTTCTGAAATTTTTGAATTGTTAAAATTTGTTTGAAACATGTCGTCTGCAGTCGACACCCGCGAGAAGAGAGTTAAAATCCCTTACCCTAGTATTATCAAATTCAAATGTTTTATTCATTACTGGTCCTACTTCTCTAGCTTCTTTGTCGAAGACTGCCACAACCTTGACGAGAAATCCAGGAAGATTCATGGTTGAGACGTTGTATCCATGTTGTTGGAATTCAGCTTTCAGTATCTCAGCCATGTCAGACATCCAAAGAGATCTATTTACTAAGATGTGTCGACGACCTAGGGATATAAAAGTAGCCCTCAGATAAGAAACTATGGGCACTATTGTGGGCAGTTCCGTATGTCAACCAAATGGTCAAAATTTGATACTCCTTTTTATCTCATAACTCAGTAATTTGACTTTGCAGATAGTCCATACTATTCTTTTTCTGAATCCCCACGAATGATGAACAATTTGCTGCCAATTTCAAGAAAATAAGAGCAAGTTTATTTGTTACCATGCACAAATGTGAAAATTGACCTCTATTGCGCACGTTCACTCCCAAAATTGTCATCTTTAACGTTCTTGTTTACAGTTTTCTGTTGGCATATTTTGATTGAAGGGGGGTACAATTTTGTAGTCCTAACCCTCCAAAAAAACATGTTACTGGTTTTAAGAGAAACCATTTTTTGACCACATAGTGAAATCAGATGAATTTAGTATATAAGCATAAAGGACATGGGTTTTGCAACAGATAATGTGAGTTGATGGAATTAATTGTATAATTATTAATTTGGATCCAGTCACTTGTAATTTGAGGGTAAGCACTTTGTTGCACAATAGATATGTACTAATATTGCTTTTTCTTTTTGGACCTTTTTTCTAGACCTTGGAAACGCTAAATAAATTGGATATTTCTTATAAGAAAATGGCAAATATAAAAGTTTGGGATGTAAAAAACATGTTTCAGTGATAGAGTGTTTCTAGATGATCTGAGAAAGTGCACTGAAATGTTGGTGCAATATAGTGTTAACCATCAAAATAGAACTGACTCGTTTAATCCTGATTGTACATGTTATATCTTAGATAATCATTGATATTCCTGATTCTATAACACATAGTTTTGATAATGAACTAAACACCAGCTTTACAAATGTTTTAAACGCAACTGTTTTGAAACCAGTAACAAGTCGGTTGAAAAATAGGTGATGGTTAGGACTATAATTATTATACCCACAATTGATAACTAACTTTCTCTGATTTTGCTTCCCTATTCAGTATTTAGAAGAAATGATGTCATTTCATCGTTGCGTCCACAACGAAAAAACGTATGTCCGCAACGGAGAACATTGAGAAATTGTGACCAAAAGACAGACTTTTTTCTTTGCTGGTTTTCCTTTAGCTTTGTCCCACTTGTAAACAAAACTGTATCAGAGATCTGAATACTACAGAGAAATTTTAACTGAAACGCAAGTAACTCAAAAAGTTCACTTTCTGTGAATACGTTATACTGTGCACTATAAAGTAGTGTATGGGGTGAGAAGAAATTCTACAATTTCATTCTTTAAATAAACTGTACACAATTGAAGGATTTCCGACCTTTATAGGAACATTTTGGAAGAAGACGATAATTCCCACCTAAGGAAAGCCCAAGGCTCGAAACCCTCGCCGATCGTATTCTCCCGGTCAAGAGCAAATTGAAGACCATAGGCCAAATTGCACGATGAGTGCCGTGAACTATTAGTTTGTCAATGAAATGGGACAAATATTCAATGTCATGTGACACACAATCCCCAATCAAATGACAACGATCTATTAAGCTTAATTAGTATTAAGCTTACCAGAAAATATAATATCAGTTGGTTAATGAAAAGCAAGGTTATTTCCTTGTTCTAAAGGTTTTTCTAAGACTTTTAGCAGATTTTTTTTTAAACACAAAAAAAAATCAACTAACCTTGCGTGTGTAACACACTTCATCTATGGTATGTATAGATGAATTGATCTAATGTTTATCAACAAAGGCAAAGGACTGGTATGTCGATATGCTTGAGCGAACTGCACAAAGCCATCCACTGCACTGTTTACAATCCTTATTGTGATGTGGCGGAAATTTTTAAATCACGGGCCCTGAACAAAATAATATGCGAACGCATACTGCCAGGCAAAAAACAAACAAACATGTAAACTGTGATTATGCGCACGCATATACTGCCAGGCAATGACGTCAGAAGTCAACTCATTTATAGAAACAGCTCTGAATATGGCTTTTAACATCACAGTGCGTCTGCTAGCATGTATATGCCTGCGTACGTTTTTGGGTTTCTTACCTACAGCGCCAGACTCCGTCATTGCATTGATATGGGCTCTGGCAACATCTCTCACATCTACGACTCCAATGTTAATTCTTATATTAGCAGGTGGATCTCTGGTCAGTATTTTCCTGACCATAACCATACTGGTGCAATAGGATCCCGACAGCACTGGACCAATGACTAAGCCTGGATTGATAACGGCTAATTCAAACTTCTTGTTATCTGTAGAAAAATTTAGTTTCATGCGATACTTAAATTAATCCTGCTTTTAAAAGCAAGTGTCCAAAGAATCCTTCAAACAAAGAGATGGATGGCTTGAGCGATTATCTTTGGAACGGAAGGTATTACCTTATTATATTATTTTGGAAACCCGGAGTTTGGGGTGCAAATTTCAAATTCCTAAAAATCAAACATTTTCGAGGTATTTTGCGGATCTTTTTGAACCCTCCATATTTACATGCCCCCCAAAAAAAAAGACAAGTCTCTGGTAAAATTCTCAAAATAGCCCCCCCCCCATCATACGAGCGTTGGATTATTAGAGTCTATCCACGAATCATAGGTGTGAGCAAAGAGAAAGCGATTACAGAGCTGAAGATTACATATCTCCATCAAAGACGTCAGGTTGCTGCAGCAATAGACCTCTACAAAATGCACACCAGCTTGTGCCCACCAGATCTGAAGGCACTGCTACCAAAGCCATTTGTAGTCTGAAGAGCTCCCGCTCCAGCTTGTCCATGCCTTGCCATGCTCTCACAGTACCAGCTCCTAGAACCGTATCTACTAGCAGGACCTTCATCCACACTGCAGTTTACGTTTGGAATAGCCTACCAGATGGAGTAGTCGGAGACGTAACTGATAATGACGCACCATCCTTCAAGAGCAGAGTGCATAAGCATCTCATTTTTGTGTCTGATGCTTAAATTACTGTACCCCTTCACTCTTGTTGTTCCTAAGCTGCTGTGAACCACTGATTGGCCCATGTGGTTGTCTTTTATATAGGCCTATATTGCCTAGGTGCCTATAATTATAAGTCCTTGACTTGTGTCACCCCACATGGGCTATTGTTCACTCTAGCATTTTATATATAAAAAAGGTACTTTTGCGTTATTTGAACGTTTCTGTAGTGTTTTCCTAAGGCTTTTTTTAAAAATTATTATTAATGGACCATTTTACTCTCTCATCCCCCCCGGCTACGCTACTGCTACATGCGGCGCTCCTGCCCTGATGGATCTTAAAGAAATAGTAAACATTCCTGGATCCGTCTGCCTTCAAAAGCTCAATTTGTCGTTTTTGTTATTTGTGACCATCACATATTTTTATCCCATTTCCGATTTGAATTGTTTTTTTGTTTGTTTTTTATGTTTGTTTTTTAAGCTATCAGTGTCATAAAGATCATTCATTTACAAATATGAAATGCCGTGTTTCTGCATTGCTTAATTTAATGGTGATATACATGCATGCCTGGCTATAGCCGTATACAGTTGAGTCCGTTGAGAGTCTAAGGTTGGTCGCCAGTTGCATAGGAGATCTATATATCAAAGTACTTACCAGGCAATGATTTCATGAACTCCCAAGCACTCTTCTCCGCTAGTGTTTTACTTTTGGGATAAGGTGTGAGGGTGCGGACATCAGGCCAATCTTCTTCATTGTATGCTCTTGTCTTGGATTTTGCAAAATCTTTCAAATAATGATAATTTCACAAAAAATAATTATTATCGCAAGCAATTCAAAAGTTCAAATATCCGTAAATTTGCCAAATTCTATAAAATGTTCGCAAAACTTGCTGAAGAATTTTCTGAACATGGGAATAAAAATGTTTCAAGCAAGACACGGACTCTGCTTCACGGATCTCCATAGGCTCGTCATTCCAAATGCGAGGAGTACCGACCGCAAAGGAAGATTCACACGCCTTCTTGTGAGATCTCAGAGTGGACAGGCGGGTGCAGTCGGCGTGAGAGCGGAGTCGGAGTCTAGCAATAAGGGATCATAAGCTCTTCCAAATAAGGAGCTTTACCATGTAGACATTTGTAATCACATAACACGCCATAATTTCTGGTAATTCTGTTTCTCACCCTTACTCTAATAAACACATTCAACAAAGAAATGCCACAATTCATTGGCTGGTCATATTTATTCATAACCCTCAATTATTAATTAAAAGCAATAAAATATAATCATCAATTCAGCCGAAAGACAATCTAATTACGGTAATTTTGACATTGTTGCAATTGACAGAGTACCGTAAAACCCCGTCTACAAGCATATATAGTGTTTTTATAAAAGCTTAATTAATTCGAAGCAAGCGTTAATATACCAATACAATTGATCGGTCTTAAAATAATACTTGTTTGTATATGCTTGGATTCGTAATTTATTTGCTCAAACTCCACAATGGCGACCGGATTAATGTTGCTTTCATCAGAAGCACACTATATGCTTGTAGACGGGGTTTTACGGTATATTGTCAGTCAACGAGTGACGACATACACTGAGAGCCACTGACTAGAGGTAAATGCAACATTGTATTATTATGGTATGTGATTTCACAGTGCGTATCTGTTTAAATTGACAACTTTTTTGAATCGTACCATACTGTCTTCATTGAAATTCAAATCCATTAGATTGAATTTTTAACCGTAGTTTGGATTAAGCATGGATTAGTTTCCAAGATTAATCCGTGCTAAGATTTAAAAGTCAATCTTATGGATTTGAATCTTATTCTACAGTTCTATATATTTAACAAATGGCAATCTAATTTATGTTATATTTTAATCTATTAGATTAAGAATTTTTAATTTAAGCTTGGATTTGTCCCTCGTCGCAATCTAATAGGACAGAGGGATTTGAAGGATTTAGAGCGTACATACCCGCAATTGCAACTACCGAGCTTGTCAATACCACTCGTTTCACAGTGCCCGCATCGGCACAAGCTTGTAGCACGAATGTGGTGCCCTGTACTGCTGGTTTGATGAGTTCATTTTCATCGGCTGGAGATTCCAATGGAAAAGGACTTGCAATATGGAGCACGTGGGAGCATCCCCTAACAGCACTACAAAAAAGGATTTAAAAACTAATTGAATGATTTACACAAAAGAATGGTGCATGGGAATGGCAATTATGGAGGATGGAGCACATAGGAACGTGTCGTATTAAGCATGTTACGGATAGATTCGGTATTGTCGGTCATTATTCATTATCTAAATCAATTATGTTATTGAAAACTAACACTTTGATGTTTTGCATAAGTTAATAATTCATTCTACAAATCATATACTTTGAAAACTTGATTGATTTATTGTTGTTAATGAGTTATGTACGTTTTACAAAAGTGTTGTTGTTTCAGCATTCTTTACCACATAACTAAAAAACAACAGGACCTACAAAAGTATACTTGTGATATTTGAATTCTTCTACACACGCGCTATGAAATGATCCATGCAATTTTTGCTCACTACCACTTGCAAGATGCTGTGAACTACCAAATCGCAACAGTTTAAAATAGTTGTTAACCTTAAATGGTTTCTAGGGTACTTGTCTTTGGTGCATGAGGCGGGTTCAATTCCCGGTGGTGATTTACTGAGATGGAAATTGATTAACTTTTTGCCAAACATTTTTTCAATTTTGACAACATTTTTAAAATGTCGTTTAGAGTTGGTTGTTTGTTTGGTTAAATCTAATACATCTAAAATGTTTCTAAAATGTTTCCCGGCATTTGTATAAACGTTTCAATTGATCAAAACCGAAGCTCTGTAGCACTCGATTTAATGGCATGACCATGGTGTAATGGGTTATTCCATTTAAAATTCACAATACCCCTATGAGAGATTTTTGAAATAGCTTTCACAGAGGGAGTATGCATTTCAAATGGAATACACACATTAGGCAGCTCCATTTGAATTTCATACACACTCTGAGAAGGATTCAACTTAATCTTCCAGTGAGGGAGAGTGAGTTACAAATGGAGCCTGCTAATGTGTTCATTCCATTTAAAATTCATACTTCCCCTGTGGAAGATACTTCCAAAATCTTCCACAGGGGTAGTGTGGATTTTAATTGAATAGCCCAATATCACAGAATTTTGGGCACCATTTCTACATCTTGGCTCGTGCAAATGCAACCGCTTTCGCGGGCTTCGGTCCACTGACCTATAGTGCTATACTCGCTTCACCTTTTCGATTTTTCATCCCCCATTTTCTACAACATATCTACACCCATGCTACCCAAACCTTCATACTACTATTTTATACACAAAGGCACACTATTATAATAGAGTCCCCGTCCCGCCACCGTGTTGCGCCCTTGGGCAAGGCGCTTTGTAACGCTTGCCTCACCCCACCCAGGTACAATGGGACGCTGTTAGGGGTAGTCACATTCGTTGTACTGATGAACCCTGCGCCATTTGTAGGCAGCAAACGTGGTTCCGACATATTCTAATAACGGCGGAATAAATGTAAAGCGCTTTGAGGCTGTTTACGGCATAAAGCGCTATATAAATATCTACATTTATTTTATTTAATATCATAGATGGAAAGATAAAAATGAAATGATAATGTTTAATTTATAGCTTACAATATAACTACTTGAATGTTGTACATAAATCCACCAGCTGCATTTGTTTGAAATAATTATATTGGGCAGTGGTGCAGTAGTATTTATAAATTAGAACTAATTTATTATCCAGCCGCCAGTATGTCATGTAGTCCTGTGAGCACATATCTGGATTGTCAGCTCTGGGAGGCTGGCGCAATAGCATTCTGCTTTCCAATAGTCTTTTTTATTTCGGTCTTCAATTATAATGAGACAAACCTCACCTTGCCCAGCACTGCTGATTCAACAAATCTGCTTCTACCAGCTCCAATTCGTGAGCTGCATCTGGACATAACTCTTTCAAATGTTTCACTTTGCTCGCATTGTTTAGACTTCTCACTGTTCCTCGAACTTTGTATCCAGCTTGCAGTAACTGCTGAACTGCATGGGTGGCAATGAAGCCTGATGCACCGGTTACCAACACACCTGCATAATGCATAAAAGACTGACAACGTTGAAAATAATTCTAATACTATTCTAATCAGGGGCGGACTGGTGGTTTTAGGCGGCCGTGGCAAATTTATTAAGACCGGCCCTATTACTCAAATAGAGCGCAGCGAGCGAAGCGAGCGTAGCGATTAGTGCATGGGGTCCAGGGGCCCGCCTAAGGGCCCCTGGCGGGGTCCAGGGGCAACGCCCTGGTAAATCAGGGGCGAAGCCCCGGACAACTAAGGGTTTTAGCTATTCTATGGGGTCAGGAAGCCCGGATTTGACAACGATTTCTGAAGCCAAATTCCATTTGTACACACTTGAAATATTCTTTATCCATTGTCACTCACTTGCAATAATCAAGATCAAACCAACAGTTATTCAATTTATAAGTAGTGCATGTTTTATGTTTTTACTCATTTGCACACATGTAGAATTACATCTTTGCAGAACTGTGTTATCATATCGTGAGTATATATTCAATCATTAAAAGACAAATGCTAAAAATTGTTTAGGCCTACTGGGTAAAGGTTAATAGCAACTTTTTTAAACTATTGCGATTTGGTAGTTCACAGCATCTAGCGAATGGTAGTGAGCTTTGGCAAAAATTGCCAATTGATCATTTCATAGTGAGCGTGATAAAACTCCACAGTGGCGTAGATTTGTTTTTGACATTGGGGTTGGAAAAATATTCTTGAAATAACACCTTTTGGCGACTTAAGTTTATTGTACAAATACGCGCGAAGCGCACAGACATTTTTGGCATATTGAAGCTAAACTGGTGATGATGCAGTGGAATAAATTTGCGCGAAGCGCGAAAAAATTGACACTTTTTAGGCTAAAATGGCCAAATATGAGATCGATTTGGTCAGAAACTCACATAGGCCTACAGGTGTCATCATGGGGGCTTGTATGGACCATCCTTTTAAAATATTGGGGGGTTATCCCCATCCCCGGGATCTACGCCTATGAGTTGAAACATCAAAAGGGAAAGAAATTGGTTTGAGTATTGAACTGAGTAATGTGGCTGTAAGTAATGTAATGTAATCCCTGCATTACAAGGAGCACCCCAGAACAGAGGTTGAGGTTTCGAATGATGGTCTAGCCGTGCTAGTTTTGACAGCTGATGGTGGTCCAAAGGCCGGGAGGGGCACTCACTAAAAATGAGTGAAGCGATGTGCGTGCACCCCACATTAGCCCCCATTTTTTCAGCTCCCTCTCACTCAATGACCACTTTTTTATATTTTTTATTTTACTGAATTACTGATGACCCCTATTTTTTCTTTTCCTGTCACAATAAGACCTCCCTTTGTAAAGAATTTTTGACAAATTTCTGGTAGTCTTTCATCGTTGTCCATTTTGATGACTTTTGAAAAACAATTATCAAAAATTTGTTAACTTTTATATTTTGACGCAAGTTTTGTCTTTATATTTTGATGCAAGTTTTGTCCCAGTCTCACTGAAAGAACCCCCTTTTGAGGCCTTCTTACTGAATGACCCCTTGGTTATATGGCGTCGAAGCTCTCACCAAAAGACTCCTATAGCATGTATAGTTTCAAACTGGTGTCACATGTCTGCACATTCCCGTCACTTCGAATGTCGAGTGCCTGTAGGCCTATCAGCCCCTATCTCTACAGACCTTAGGCCCTATCACTATGCAGACAAAAAGCGGGCACACTGTGTAGGCCCTTATATTACTCATCCTCCTCAATGATCCCCCTCCTTTCTACTCTTTTCCTTTCTTTCTCCTATGTCTGCCTAATACCAAATGCCCATACCGGCCCTAGCCTCATTCCGCAGCCGCAATGAAATACCAATATTCCATTGACCATGTTGACAGCCAGCCCAATATTTTGCTGTTGGCTTAAAATGTAAAATTTTTACTGTATTTCATCTAGAGTATTGGCCTTTTGCTGTGTTTACGGTCTAGAGAATTGATTCAAAAGGCCATTTGTAGGTGATGCCGCGACGGTGTAGTGGCCGGCCTATAATAGCTTAGTGTTGGGGCCTATACCTTAAGCCCTAGGGCCTATGTCTTGGGCCTTACGCCTTCGGCTCTCGGACCTATGCCTCAGGCCCTAGGGCCTATGTCTTAAGATACTATCTCCTTCCCCATTCTCTCCCCTGCCTTTTCTCTATTTTCCCTTTCTTTCTCCTCTTTTTCCTTTTCTCTCTTTCTCTTTTTTCTCCCCTTCTCCTTTTTCTTTCTTTTTCTCTTCTTCTTTTGAGCAACCGGCCCTGAGCGGCCCAGAACCAAGCGGCCCATGTGGCGATCGCCACAACGCCACAGTGGCCAGTCCGCCCCTGATTCTAATACTAATATTTATTCATATGCTTAATATTTAAATAATATTCTAATAGATTCATCGCTGATCTGGTTTCAGTAAATATGCATTTTGGATTTCAATTCTATTTAAAAATCATAATGCTATGAAGCGTTAAGGATTATCATACACTTCTTTTGACAATTTTTCATTTGTTCGCCATATTCGTTCAAAATTAAATCGATCTACAGTGATCATAGTATATTTGTGTCCAGAGAGCCGAACTTGTACAGCCTAATACCCAGCAAACACACCGCAGGCCTACAAGAAACGTTTTAATTGTATTATGTAAAGGGTATAAAAATTTTAATATAACATTCAAAAACATTTTTAAAAACAATTTAACATGGTGTTATTAAAGTGTGGACCAATTTTTATGGCAGCAACATTTTGACAACATTGTTAAAATTGTGTTTTTCTTATCCGTGACCTTTATAACCAAACCAAAACACGATTTCAAAAAAATCATTTTGTGTTTGCTATGTCAAAGATTAGTAACGTGTAGGTCTATATAATACCAAATTAATGTCTTACAATAGCTAACTTCTACAACGATACTTACATGAAGGCATACGTCGTTCATCTTCGCTTTGCGCTGCCATATTGTAGTCTAAATGGAAAGAACACACTAGAGTACTATCATATAATACTTTAGGATTTCATACTGACTGCAACAAGGACTATAAACCGCAGACTGCCGGTGTTTTAATAGTCACTCACGTAATCAGCAGCGCAGGTTTACCGAACAAGATAACTCTGTATTTACATAACAGTTAGTCCAGTAGATAACACCAAAATATTGCCCTAAATGTAAACTTTGGTATGCCTATCATCATTAGGAAATGAATTTGTAGAAAACCTTGTTAATAAAATACTATGCTGAGCCACCAGCCTGGGTGGCTCACTCACGCTCCAGTAATTTCAGATGATTGAGCTCAGTAATACATCAAAGAATGTCTTCCAATTCATGAAAACAATCAGATAGATAATAAGCTTATCGGATTAAAAGCTTAGAGGAAAGGTCTTGCTGTTCAGCGAGTGTTTGTAATTATCAGAGGGTTTTCTCCAAATTCATTCTCTAATGAGTATTTTTGCTTTAAAATTATTTGATAGCTTTTCAGTGTAGATGAAGAATTTGACGGGTACCAGTGGGCACGACTAAGTATCCCGAAATATCCTGGGTCAACCTGGAAGATTACACAGCGGGGAGGGGGAGGGGGGTTCTGGATCCCGGCCAAAATGCAGTGTCCACTTTTGCTTAATCCGAACCCCAAAAATCATATATTGCCGTTTATCTCTCAATGCAGAGTTCTTTAAATCCTCGTACAGTCACCAAATAACCGTCGAATGCATTTAGCCACAAAAACATTTTTATGTCCTAAATTACCTTCTGAGTTACAGTGTAAACTGTGCATGAAGGTCGTATTCATAGGTACCTCAAGTTAGTGCTACATGTATCTCATTTTGATAGCGCTAGTCAAACACCTTTTTAACCAATCAATAATCATTTTGATAACGCTAGTCAAACACCTGTTAAACCAATCAATAATCCTATTGTTGAAGAGGATAATACGCTTCTATCTATGTCTATAGAAATCTTAAATATCTCTAGTTTTTGTTTGCTTTTGTTAAATCCTGTTCAAGTGGTGGATTACCATGGTTACAAAGCATTGTATTTTGTATACTTCGTATATATAACCAACAATTAACAATGAGAGGACATTCCTGAACCTCATTGACTTGGCGATGATTGATATTTATTACCAGCAATGTGTGAAAAGAGACTGTTAAACCGAAAACGGTATACCATTTGGTTGAAGGAGCAAATTTCAACAAATCATAACCCCGGTTCTGAATATCGTTTGTATGAAGTCAAGTGATATACCATTTTAAAGCTTATGATATTATATATTTTCTAAACACGAAATAAAACAAAATCGACCGGGGAACGGAATTTACGGCTTATTCGAGGTGTACGGTCACACATGTACCATTGTGCACTGCTGCACGGCAGCCGACGTCTTAATAATGCAATACAATACAATAGATTGGTCTTACAATAATACTTGCTTGTATAAACTTGTATCTGTTATTTATTTACTCAAACCCCATAATGTTAAATTCTGTCGATGGATGGCGTCTTGATTAATTTAGCTTTTACCAAAAGAACTATATATGCTTGTAGACGAGGTTTTACGGTATAGGCCTACTATGTAAAGCTACAATCCACGAAAAAAGGTTGGCACACTTTGCCTGCCTTTTGGTATATCTCTGCCCCCGCTCCCCCAATTCAATGTTGGACCAAGCCATGTTGTCAACAGGTCCGTGAGACCCTCCAACATTGAAAGATGGGGAGTGGGAAAGGGTGAGGTATAAGGGGGAGTCTGTACTTTACATATATTGCATGTATGTTTCCCTCGCCTCCCCAATTTTAATAGGACACGCATTTCCATTGTTTAGTGCAAGTTTGCCAACTATTAATTTCGCGGATTGTAGTCAAAGCTTTTTGATATATTAGCGATATCAATAATTGTTTTATTATTATTTGATAGAACCATCTATGAAAGTCAAACCTTGGCAAACCCAACCTAACAAACTTGCTACAAAACTCAACCAACCCGTGCACAGTATCATCGCCCCGATATCTTCATCCCAGAAATCGCCATCGTAGGTTGAATCCACAGCCACGCATGGCCATTTTGTTCCGACCTGTTTAATAGTTTTGAGACGCATAATGGGCCGAGGGACATCCGACTAAGGCTATTGACAATAGCCTGGTGACTGACCTCTCTGTGTGTGAGTGATCATGGTATGCGCCATGAGGTTATCTGCTTTTAGACAGCCTCCGCAGCTCTCCACAAGTATCCTACGGTGCGCTATAGTTCGGCACATATAAAATCACAATTTTTGTCAGTTTTGAGCTCAATACGCACGGTTCTTTCTCAATACGCAAGCTAACGACTATTATATCCTTTCAACACATATATTCAAGAGCAAGCAAACAAAATATGGCTCCTTTGAAATAAAAAAAAGTTACGGGAGATATTCATCATTTTCTACCCCGGTATCCAAAGATTTTTCGTCTGAATATCTAATTGTGCATAGCGCATTCACGTGTAACGATCCCGGTATTGATTTTAGTGTATCTGTTGTACAATGTATTGTGTATAATGTATTGATGTCGGTGTACCGTGGCCAGTTGCGGCACTACAGGTGGGATGGGGAGGTTGCTCCCTCAATACCCCCCCCCTCCACACACACGTCAACACACACACCCCCACACACACACACACCCACACACTTTTAAGGCAAAACAACCCTATATTACAGCAGTTTTGTGCAGTATTGGCTGATCCCCCGGAAATTCACTTTTCCCCATGCCCCCCCCACGAAACTTTTGGTGCCGCCACTGCCAGTGCTTACCCTTTAATTGGGAGACTAAGGGAGTTCAAAGTATTTGAATTATCCCGGGTATTTCTGAAATGCCTTCTGATTCAATAATGCAATCAAATGATGAGAATGATATGCAGGAAATAAGCCTAATTGAAATCATCAAGCTTTATTTCCTAATTAATATTGTATGAAATATTGAATAGTACATGTATATAAATTATAAATGACATTGAGGTTGTAATTTAAGTAATCGGAAGTAATTTTCATTATTAAAGCTAAGCTATATGATTAATCATGATCATTCCATTATAGACGATATTGCAATTTACGTTTTTATCGATTTATGTTCATTCCTGGGACACTGCTATCATCTCGTACTCTGGTGCAGACGTAGGCGTATTTCTAGAGGAGTAAGCCGCCCGGCCGGTTGAAACTATTTCATGTCATCTCATATCCAGTAGTTGTCGTTTTCTTCAAAGTCACATTTTATGAAACTTTGTTGTCCTAATATAACGCAACAATTTCTTCTTAGAAGCAGATTCGAGGTTTCCCCTACATCTGTTAATGGGAGCTCCCCTGCCTGATCACACTGAAATGTACCACGCAGCAGTGGTTCAATTTGTCGTCATGTTTGCTACGGTTTAGACACCTGGATTGCAGATGAAGATATCACTTGGTACCCAGAGTGTACAATATTACTGGTGTCTCCTCTGAAACGGAATAACCTATAGGAACATTTGAACAGCATTGTATACAGTCGTAGTTTGAGCAATCCAACTTGATTGAAAGTTATTTAATACTAAAGATTTCTATCAAAATCAGATTTGTGTGTAAACGGATAAACTGCAAAATTATTAGAATGGAATTGGATATTTCTTTCATTTTGGCCATCATTATCACAGGTACGTTTACATTTGTTCATTTTATCATTCTCATACAGATGTAGAAATCGATATGTTATAGTTAATGACGGATAGAATGTCACAAAATGCTGTTTGATACCAACCAATCAAAAACAAAATATTTGACGGAAAACGTTTTTAATCTCGGGTTATAAAAAGGGTATATAAAGGGAAAAACAGATCAGAATGCAATTCGATATGTCTGATATGCTCTCATGTCCAACAAAAAAAATTTGCAAAAACTGCTATCCAATCCCTTAAGAGGAGAAAATACAGATTCGTGTAAAATGTCTTATTTTGTGTTTAATACCTGGCTTTAGCTTAACTACTAGCAGGTTGTGTTAGCATGTCATCTATGACTGAATGCTGAATATTTTTAGAAAATATATTTGCAAAGAATCTTCAGATTTTTTCAGTAATCATATGGGGTGTATCAATTTTCTACAAACTTAGGAGTTGTTTTAATATTTCACAGCGTTTTGTATTACTCATGCCAATTGGAAACGTACAACTCTGGATATTATGATTCATTTGTCAGAAAAGCTGTAACGATGTAGGTTCAAGAAAGCGAATTTAGATGCGTATCGATTTACATAGCTATGATGTATCAACGCGATTTCCCCGCAACTCATTGACATTTACAAAGTTGAAAATTAGCACGAAATTATAATTAAAAAACACATGCAAAAATAACCATAATTCATTTAGTTTTAGTACAAATCCCACGGCGAAAAGAGACAAATAAGTACAAATATTGAAATTGTACTTCAGAGATATGTAAAGTAAATTCCAACAAAGGCCAGCCTTTGAAATTTTGATAACTGACCAAATTGTTTTCTCTACCTCACTTGAAAATTGACCGTTAATCTCGAGCATTATTGCAATGATAATCGGTATTTTGAATGAAAACTTTGGTGGTAGTAAATAGCCACGCCTAAGTTTATAGGTTAGTTATGCAGATATTGAGAACTCGTTGTAAAACAAGTAGATTATACTATGATCAGCGATAATTATTCGGTTTTTGTTACTGCGCGCGTCAACAAAGTCCCAAATGATGCCTACGTGAATTCACAAAAGCGCACGTCGTTCAAGCAATACGCAAATGTTTATAAGTCCCGCAGATTACGAACTGAGCAGAATATAGTAAATTATGTGGTGCGTAAAATGTGTCCTCGCCAGAATGGTTCTCGGGCTGTCGTGGTTCGTGGTTGTTAACAAAAACCCATTTTTAGGTGGCAACAGCACCTCATGCATTAACACTGGTCTTCAATCCGTTCGTTCTTAACGTTTTAGTGCCCAGCACTATGTTGAACAAAGGAGAAGTCGTGCGCTTTCTTTGTTAAAAGCAATTTCTCAATTGATTTCAATGCATTGGAAGGCAAAGATTGAATTAAAATATGTTTCCATTTTTTTAAAGACCCTTTAGTCCCTAAAATCCAAGATTGCGCTTTAGTAGGGTACAGAATGGAAGTCCCCTTCTCGGGTTGAGTACAAGAAGTTTTGAAGGTGTTTCTTTATAGATTTGAGGACGCTGAATAAAATGAGAGAAGTCTGCACCATCGAAAAGTGTGGGAATTCTTGGTAGAGGGCGTTTTTCAAGATGGCCGCCAAAATCCCTTAAAATCACCATAACTTGGTCAGAGAAGCACCCAGCAGCACGATTCTGATGTCTATACCCATGTTTTCAGGGTCAAGGAATCCAATAGAGTAATTTACAACAGCCTAGAGCCTATCATTCCAAGATGGCTGCCAAAATTTCAAAATGGCCGCCAGTGAAAATTAATTTGGCTATATCTCGGGTGCAAAAAGTCCTAGAAGTATGATGCTGGTGTCTATACCCATGTTTACAGGGTCTAGAAATCCATTGAATAATCTAAAACAGCACAGGACCTTAAATCCCAAGATGGCTGCCAAAATTTAAAAATAACCACCACTAAAATGCAGAATTTTGCTTATATTATTATCTTATCGGTGGTTTATACGGCCTTATACGGGGTTACGATCCTTACCTGGGGCTAAGATACCTTAACCTTAGCATAACGCAGTCTAAACCCCAGATAAGGTATCTAAACCCCAGATAAGGCGCCGTAACCCCAGATTAAGGGACGTAGACTCCAGATAAAGCAGTCCAAACCCCAAATAAGGTGCCTTAACCCTAAATAAGGAACATAAACCACAGATAAGGCATCTAAACCCCACGTAAGGTGCCTTAACTCTAGATAAGGATCGTTAACCCCAGATAAGGGTCGTAAATCCTAGATAAGGCATCTAAACCCCAGATAGGGCACCTTAACCCCAGATAAGAGACATAAACCCCAGATAAGGCAGTTTAAACCCCAGATAAGGCGCCTTAACACCAGATAAGGAACGTAAACAACAGATAAGGCATCTTAATCCCAGATAAGGCGCCTTAACTTCAGATAAGGATCGTTAACCCCAGATAAGGGTCGTAAACCCCAGATAAGGCATCTAAACCCCAGATAGGGCGCCTTAACCCCAGATAAGAGACATAAACCCTATATATAGGGTGATTCGGACAAGTATGGACTAGGCAGATGATCAGTTATGCTGTCCTCAGGTAGTTATCGTTAGCACTAAACATCTGGGTGTCAATGAATTTTCAAGACAACATATCAGCCTCCATTTAGAAACTTTCTCCATGAAATTAGGGCAATATTTTTTCATTTTCAGACCATTTTATGTAGGGTGAACAAATAACTTCTGGTTGCATCTTTGATTTAAAGGCAAAATAGTCATACTGGGACGAGATTTTTGGCCAAGAAACAGCCCTGATCTCAATCCAGTTGAAAATGTGTGGTCTATAATGGAAGAGAAAGTCTACTCTCCCCCATTTGCCACAAACAAGAACATGCTGGTCAAAATAATCAAGGATGCATGGGATTATGTGAAATTGGGAGGCCATACGATTCTTCCTAATCTTCTCGAGGGAGATCACGGGTGGAAGAATCGCTGCCGCAAAGATAGAGAACCAGGAGGGGAAAGTTTGTAAACATTCAGTTCTTCAGTTCATTAACTTCATATAAAAGTACAGTTTTACCATAATTCATGTAAATATATTGTGTTTTATTCATTTAAACATACTTTATGATATAGGTGGTCCATTCTTATCCGAATCACCCTATATAAAGGTAGTCTAAATCCTGGATAAGGCATCTAAACCAAGATGATGCGCTCTAACCCCAGATAAGGGACCTGAATCTAGGATAATGCAGTCTAAACCCCAGATAAGGCGCCCAACCCCAGATAAGGGACGTGAATCTAGGATAATGCAGTCTAAACCCCAGATAAGGCGCCCTAACCCCCTAACCCCAGATAAGGGACGCGAATCTAGGATAACACTGTCTAAACCCCTAAACCCATTACATTGTTGTCAATGGGAAAATGGCTGATTTCGGGTGGAATGTTCTTAAATTCAGAACTCTCACAGTTAAATAAAGTTAAACGCCACCAATTTCAGGTGAAACTAGATGATTTAGATCCCAAATGATCAAAAACTCAACATAGGTTGAAATGAGACTTTTCGCAAACAAAATGGCATTGTGCCCTTGAAGCTGAAAGTTACAATTAATTAGATAGGGCGAATATAATGCTAAAAAGTGTCATATAATGAGAAAAATATACCATTTCGAAGCATCAAAACCCAAAATGTACTTTTTGGCTATATCACTTGGTCAATTACAGTGATTTTAAACAGTCTTTTCAGATGCCACGCAAGCAAATAGTTCATCATTTCCATGCATCGCCCAGGCCTATTAGTGGTGTATAACCATGTACTAGTGCCATGAGTAGGTACTGTATCTGATTATGCTGTCCATCTTGGACCTGGCAAGGGGTCTGGTTATGTAAAACATTGTGCTTTTGGTTCAAAGACATAATTATACACTTGGAAACGTGATCATAAAAACAAACTCATACATTTAAGCAGTATATAAGCAGCCTCACATTGATCCTTTACTGAGAAGCAACCAGTCTGGCTTTAGATCAGGTCGAAGCTGTGCTCAGCAAATACACATTTTGAGGAGGATCGTGGAAGGCTTCAAGGAGTACCAACTTCCCTTGACAGTCACTTTTGTGGACTTCAAAAAGCCTTTGACTCCATCAACAGGTCCGTCATGTTCTCAGTGCTGCGGCATTATGGAATACCAAAGGTTGTGGTCAATGCCATCCAGGTGCTCTACAAGGACTCCAATAGTGCCGTTATGATAGATGGAAGTATCTCAGAGCCTTTCCAAGTAACAACTGGAGTGCGTCAGGGTGATGTGTTGGCACCATTCCTGTTCATTATCCTGGTAGACTCCCTCTGATGAAATCAACTTCTGGAATTGACGCTGGAATTGTTACCTACCCACGTCGGTCAAGCAGGTATCCTGCTAAGATGCTGAATGACCTGGATTTTGCTGATGATATTGCCCTGTTGGAATCTTCTATAGCCCAGGCCCAGTAGGACTGCAACAGCAGCAACAGATCTAGACCTTGTCATCAGCGCACCTAAGACAGAATATATGACTGCAAACTGTAACGCCCAGCCAGCACTTGAAGTCTATGGTAGTACCATCAACCATGTCACAGACTTCAAGTACATGGGTTCCAAGATGGGCTCTAGTGTTGGAGACCTAAAAAGAAGAAAAGCACTAGCCTGGGCCGCTTTCTGGAAACTGGAACGCCTTTGGAGAAGCCCATCCCTGCCAATCGGAACAAAAATCAAGCTGTTTGAGACAACTTGTGTCACTATCCTTCTGTACGGGTGCGAGTCATTGGTAATCACCAAGGACATGGAAAACAAGATCAATGCCTTTGCAACATCTTGCTACAGAGTCATGTTAAACATCAAGTGTGTGGATCGGATCCCAAATGAAACCATCTACAATCTGACCAACACCACTCCACTGGTTGCCAGAGTCAAGATTCATCAACTCAAATTTCTCGGCCATATACTGCGTCTTGAAGATGACGAGCCTGTGAAAGAATATGCCGTTTATATTCCACCACATGGGAAGAGGAAACCGGGACGGCTAGAATATTAAATATATCTTCAAGTGCCTGACACAATGCTAGTTCCAGTGTTTGAAATTTAGATTTTGAGCATACTTTGAGAGAGATATGTGGCTTTTTTGCAAGTGTCAGCCAGTTTTACAAGATTTTGGCGGCCATCTTGGATTTTATACCACTTACCCCGAAATATTACATGTTTCTTTGAGTGTCTGACACAAGGCTACATAGTTCCAGTGTTTGAAATTTACATTTTAGCATATTTTGAGAGCGATATGTAGCTATTTTTAGCATGTGTCAGTCAGTTTCATAGGATTTTGGCGGCCATCTTGGATTTTACCAGTTACTCCGAAATATTAAATCTTTCTTTGAGTATCTGACACAAGGCTACATAGTTCCAGTATTTGAAATTTACATTTTGGCATATTTTAAGAGTGATATATAGCTTTTTTTTGCATGTGTCAGTCAGTTTTATAGGATTTTGGCGGCCATCTTGGATTTTACCACTTCCCACGAAATTAAAAAATGGAAACATCTTTTTTCCCATTATTTACCCCCACAAGAGACAAAATCAAGTGAAAGTTTGCTTTTAACACCGAAATCGCACGACTCGACATAGTGCTGAGCACTATTTGTTGCTTTGTATACTCTCATGCTATGCGGTCGCTAAGCGACGTGGCGCATGCGCATTGGATTCAGACGGATATAATCACGGCTTGTCGTTGGCTAGTACACAAAGATTGGTGCTTAGCTGTGTTTCAATCCCGGGTTTCAATATGATTTTCAAGTATCTGAACTGCGGATGTTTACAGCGTTGCCTAGGTTAGCGGACACGCGCGACGCGACTTGACACGCTCTGACTGTCGAAAGTGGGTATAAAGACGCACACCACCAATAACGGTGGTTGGGCAAAGAAGGAAAAGAGGGATAAAAAGTGGGATTCATGAAAGCTGAAGAGTTTTCCCCATGTTGTGAAGGATTAGTTCGACAAAGATCAATTGAAAATTGTGAAATGCAGTTTACTTCGTCGTCTTCAAATATATTTGTCTTTATTACACAATGATCATGATCATGACAATATATAACGATTGTCAACCTTGAATACAATAAACTATTAAAGGCCCTTCAACATGTTCAACCCACACCGTCCGAGATTCTGTCGAGCTTTTTTAAACATATTTACCTAATAAAATGGCCACAAGTGACCCCTAGGTGACCTTTTGACCTCACACTTGTTGACATGGCCCATTTCAATGTACCCATCATTGTGTCCAAGTGCCATTGAAATCCATCAAACCATTTGGGAGAAATCAACAAGAGAAGCTGAGGATTAACTTTTGTTTGCAAAAGTTTAACATTTTCGGCACCCCCCCCCCATACATTGGAGCTCAAAATATAGCCCCCCCCCCCGTTCCCAATTTCGTTTGACGGGGACCAAATATAAACGTGAAAGATCAGATGTTTTAAAACTTACAACACATCGCAAAACAATGAATAGATATGCGATTAATGATTAGTTAGGTTTTTGCGTAATAGTTGACTTTTTCCGTAATAGTGAACTTTACACAAATATAATAATGTCTTGGGCCTAAATAAGGAATAAAATATATATTATAATTATACTATTGAACTGGTTGAACACATCGGCCTAGCGTATTCCCATACTCAGCTCAAGCCACGCAGTTTCTCAACATTTATATCATTATAAAATTGTTTCTAAAGATTTGTTTCTAAAGTGAACTTGATCGCTCACTATCTATAATCTAACAGGGAAATGTACTTTTCAATGGACTAATATCATAACAAGACGTTGGCAATGACAACCGGAATAACAAGAGAGATTATTGATTGCATTTAATGATATAGCAACAGGGTATCTAATCGTGCACATCTTACAATGCATTTATTGCTTTATTACAATTCATATTTTTAATGTTTTACGGTTGATGGAAACGCTTTCCGCATGCTTTAACAGATTAATTGATTAGGACAAAGTACTCTGATCAATATACCTTTGTTTGAAGCTATTAAAGCATATCTATTTTTAATTTCTTTGTATTTTATTATTTATGCCACTAATGAGTTTACATCAAATTGGTGGAATGCAAGTAAAACATAAATATCATACTACAGCTAGCTCAGATACCCAGCGCTTCGATTTTGCTCTTTCATTTCATTTGGTGTGATATGTCATTTTACAATTATCGAATGTGTCAATGAAAATTCATGTTGTGTCCCTATACTGCGTAAAAGACTATGTACAGTGTGGTACAGATTTTGTTAACCAATTTTAAACGGTTAATTTCTTAAAAGTTGAAAAGTTTGTTTTTTGAAATTGATGTTACATATTCTGAAAAAACATTATTCTAAGAGCATAATTATGATGAAAAAAAATTAAATTAAAAACGTGGCGCCAGGTTTAAGTGCTTGGTCATGGCAAATTGTTAAAATTTAATTTAATTTAATTTTAATAACTGCCACACACTTTGTATTATATCGCAAATTTCATAAAATCATAATTAGTTGACATGAGAAGGGCGACAAAATTTCAGTTGCATATTTTGCAACTAAAAAACAGCCGTAAGACGTCGAACTTAGCCTTTAAAACTATGGACTAAAGGATCGACGTCTTACGGCTGTTATGCATTTATTTTCCCTGCAAATTAAAGTGCTCCACATTTGCCAATAAAACTGCTAAACATAATTTTACAATGTTGCGTGATATATTTAATATGATATACAGTTTTTGTTTTTTGCTTGGATTTCAATATTTCCTTTTTTACAGCTCATCTGCCTGTGGTGAAGAGCCACCTTTGCGTTTTGGAAAAAGACCAGATCCTTCAACAGGTGGTACCTTGAGATGGTCTCTACCATTTGCAGAAATATGTGTTTGTCAAGGTGTGGTAGCACCTGTACATGCAAAAACTTGTAACAGAAAGGATGTCCAGTATGAAGAAGGTGATCTGTGGTTTATTGATGACCCACATCCACTCTCCATGCGTCACAACTGGGAAGAAGATATACTTGATAACCTCTTGGATCGTACTACATATTGTAGTAAGAAGCTTTGTATAGTTTCAAAAAATAAATTCTCAATAAAGCGGTAAAAAAATATGAAAATAACGCAAGTCGCAACACATAGTGGCGTACGTGCAAGAAAAGTGCAATATAATGTTTCCGAGAAAAACGCGTTTGACGATATGCCAGTAATAACATATTCAGTACTCCTCCAATGACCTCTCAGTGGAACGATTCCATTTGAAATTGTTAATTGCAAAAAAAGTTTAAAAATTTAACTATTAAACTGTAACTTAAATAGTTAAAAAGAACAGAATATATCTTTGGATATATAGGATATATCTAGCTATTAACCTATACGCCACTATGTGAAACGGAAGATTTTGGGTTTTCGGCTCATTTCTGAAGCATACCCACATTATTGACGGATGGTGCTGATTCTGTGCCTAAATCGTCGTCCGTATCACATAATGACGCATTCAATATTTTTAACATTTTTGAGAAAATTGGTATATTAGTTTGTTATGTTCTACTCTAAAAATCACCAAAAACCATGCCTCAAAGTGGCTTAAAGGAGTATTTCGTGATCCTAGCATCCTCTATTTATGTCATTTTTCATTAGATATCCACGAAAAAAAAACCTATTCCCAAAATTTCAGTTGATTCCGATTTTGCGTTCGCGAGTTATGCATGATTATGTGTATTACACTGCTCCATAGACAATACGTTGTAATTTCGTTCTGGTGCACCAGAACGAAATTCAAATTTCACGATATCTTTGCTAAACGAATTAATCTGCAAGAAATATTTTGTACATAAACATTATGTAGCCAGAGGTTTCCAGTGATATAAAAATCTCAACTTTTTTTGAGAAAAGTGGGGATGAGGCTGTGGATCACGAAATGCCCCTTTAATTAATAAGATGTTAATTAGGTTAATAATGGCATTTTTGCAAAACTGTATCACATAACGACGTATTTGCTGATCGCCTATACTGAGCAAGCCCAGTATGTCGTATCTGTAATTTGAAGAATTTGCCGTTTCACATAGTGCTGGCTTTCACATAGGTAATATTGCTGTTTTGTCCTTCTCACATAGTGACGTATATATTTGCGCAACTGTTTCACATAGTGACGTATTTGCACGGCGTCATTGTCATTAGTCCTTTTCACATACTGACGTATTTTATTTAATATTGATTTTTTGGCAGAATAAATTATGCTCTGATAGTGTAAGTGAATTACATTGAAAATATGGTATATTTGCATTACTTTTGCATGAGAGTTTCGTATAACGAACCGCAGTGGCTATCTGGAAACAGTCATTTCAGACTTCAGTATTATTATAATACGCAATATTTTGACTGACAATGTTACCAAAAATGTTACCAAAACCGTATCCATAAAGCGTATTGCGTCACTTTACACCAAGCGACAATTCTTTCCAAAACTTGACTTTTAATGGTCCATTGCGATTTTTTTTCTTTTTCATATAGAATGTACTTTGGGTACTGATAACTGTAACGCCAATGCTGTTTGCACCAATATCCCCGTTGGTTCCTTTACATGTGCATGTAATGCCGGTTACATTGGCGATGGAGTAACATGCGCAGGTTAGTCTATTTTGTGCCTAGCATTATTTGTTTCAAATCATTGTCACCTACACGCATTCATATCAATATTTTCAACTATGGTTTTTTAAGTTCTAATAACGAATTTGTTTCAGTACCAATATTTGGTGTTCAATCAAAATGATACATAATGTATCATTTTTGATTGAGCACAATTTGTGTTTCGAAGCAAAGCCAATTTATTCAAGCATAATTGCGTTTCAATTGTGTCATGTTTCAAATTACAACAAATACCTTAACCTTTCTATTGTTCATAACGCAAAATATGTGTTTTACCACTATAACTTATTCTATATTTTTAAACAGATCATAATGAATGTACTTCGAGTACTGATAACTGTAACGCAAATGCTGCTTGCGCCAATATCGTTGGTTCCTTCACATGTGTGTGTAATGCCGGTTATAGTGGAGATGGAGTAACATGCACAGGTTGGTCTAATTTTTGCGGTATCGCCATTTTTATTTCGAATTACTGTCACCAATACGAGAGTCAAACTACTTTTTGCAAATGGTTCATTTCTATCGAAAGTTTGTTCCATGATTTCTCTAAGTTTTCAAAACAAGTGATGTGATCAATCGCAAATGATACATTATATTATCATTCGAAGCCAATGCATTTATGGGTTTTAATTATATCATGTTTCAGAATACATGAAATATTTTAACTTTTCTTGTGATCATACCTCAAAAGTTTTACCTAATACGTATGACTTTTTTCATACATTTTGTACAGATATTAATGAATGTATTTCGAGTACTGATAACTGTGACGCAAATGCTGCTTGTACTAATACCGTTGGTTCCTTCACATGTGTATGTAATGTCGGTTACAGTGCAGATGGAGTAACATGCACAGGTTAGTCTATTTTGTGCTATAATACCATTCTATTTATTTCAAATAATTGTCACATATGCGCGAGTGACACAACTTTTTGGAAATGGTGCATTCCTGTCGAAATTTTCTAGTATGGTTGCTTTAATTTGACTTTCAAAGCAAATTCGTTTTATTACCGATAGTTGTGATCTGATAATCGAAAATGATGTATTATGTTGCCAAGAAAGCCAATTTAACTTTATTTAATTTCAATTATATCATGTTTCAGAGTACATAAAATATTTAACTTTTCTTTTGATCATACCTCAAAACCTGTGTTTGACCTAATAAATGTGACTTATTTCATACATTTTTGCACTTTTATAGACAATAATGAATGTACTTTGAGTACTGATAACTGTGATACAAATGGCCTGCACTAATACCGTTGGTTCCTTCAATGTGCATGTAATGTCGGTTACAGTGGAAATGGACTAACATGCACAGGTTGGTCTATATCTTGCGATATCACCATTTTATTGTTTCGAATAACTGTCACCTATAAAGGGTCAAACTACTTTTTGGAAATATGATGCATTCCTTTCTAAATGTTCAACTATGATTGTTTTATGTTTTCAAAACAAAATCATTTTAGTACAATGTTAATGATCAATCAAACTTGATACATTATGTTGCCAAGAAAGCCAGTTAAAATGTATTCAAGCGTTATTGAACTTTTGAAATTGTATAATGTATCAAAACACAAGAAACATTTGATTTTTTTTTGCATTAATTAAAATATTTGTTTTATAATGTCTGATTTATTCAATAAATTTTTAATAGATATTAATGAATGTACTTTGAGTACTGATAACTGTGACGCAAATGCTGCTTGTACGAATACCGTTGGTTCCTTTACATGTGCATGTAATGCCGGTTACAGTGGGGATGGGGTAACATGCTCAGGTTAGTCTATTTTGTGTCATATCACAATTCTATTTATAAATTTCAATTAATTTTCACCTATAAGCGATTCAAACTACTTTTTGGAAATGGTGCATTTTCAAGTATGATTGCTTTAATTTGACTTTCAAAGCAAATTCGTTTTATTACCAATAGTTGTAATTTATCAATCAAACATGATGTATTATGTTGGCAAGGAAAGCCAATATAACTTTATTCAAGCGTTATTGAGTTTCAGTTATATCATGTTTCAGAGTAAATGAAGTATTTAAATTTCTTTTGATCATACCTCATAATATGTGTTTAACCTAATACATGTGACTTATTTCATACATATTTTTATTTTTTACAGACATTAATGAATGTACTTCGAGTACTGATAACTGTGACGCAAATGCTGCCTGCACCAATACCGTTGGTTCATTTACATGTACATGTAATGCCGGTTATAGTGGAGATGGAGTATTATGCACAGGTTGGTCTATTTCTGTGATATCACCAGCTTATTATAATTTCGACTTACTGACAATCTAAAAGAGAGTCAAACTACATTGTGGAAATGACGCATTTCTATCTAAATGTTCAACTATGATTGTCTTTTGTTTTCAAAACAATTCATTTTAGTACCAATATTAAAGGAATCAGCCGGTCATGTTATTTTTTGCCCTATTATCATTGTTTATGAATTAATAAACATACCTGATTCGTTTAAGGCACAACATCTTTTTTGGTCCTATAGCGCTAACGGTGCCCGAAGAGGTACCGATGGCACTTTTGATCGTACCTTGAATATTTACACAGTGCATTTGTTTTGGTTTAAATGAAAAACAATAACACTGTGCAGCTCTTAATAATTATGATTGATACAATTTATTATATCTCCAGGGAGCGATGTTACGAGTCAGCGGTACCTAACCGGGCACCGATAGTTCTATAGGACCAAATTGGATGTGGTGCCTAAGGTGGTGCTACACCCTCTGATAAATTTTGTGACTAATTTTGCATTTTCTTAAAAAATAACTTCACACTGGTAACAAAAGTTATGTATTTTATAGGGTAATGAATCCAATTACTTTACTGAAATGTCAGTGATTCAAGACAAGTGGTTCATCATATATGTTAAGAAATGAGGTACAGGGTGTCCCAAAAAAGAGGCCCCTCATTGCGCCCTCTTTTTCCCCTATTTCTGAAAAGTTGATCAAATATACATGTATTTTGTTATTTAAAGAAACCTTGAGTCGTTCGCTTTAATAAACCAAAACAATTATATCAATCAGCTCACAACTTTTGAAGATATGCTCTTTTAAAGAAATGTACCCGTTTTTCACTCTGTCCACGGAGAAGGTTTGACTACTTCAAAGATTGAAAAGGAGTACACATACCACTGCATGAATATCAAACATTCCTCAATGATAGCTTTATAAAATAACTTTATTTATGGAATCGGCTTTACCGGTGGGTTTATGGGCAATGGATTTTGTTAATAGTGTCATTAATTTTTGCGTAAAATGGATGCCGAATGGGACTTCTTTTGCTTTACTTGCAATTACTTATTTTTTTCTTGGTTATTTTCTTTCTTTTTTTATTTACAACATAAGTCATTTCTCTTTTTAGGATAAAGGGTAGCCCTAAAAGGCTGTTTGGTTTGTCTTTGGTTCTTCTGAAGTGAGTTTACTGTGCTGCTCTGCCCTCTATCTGGTTACATCCTTGGCGAATACAGGTTTCAGCCCTGGTCCTCGTTGCTTCAATTGCGTTGCGTACCATCCTTGTGCGCCGGATACTTGCGAATAAATTCAGTAATACGTTTGCGAAGATCTTGGATTTTGCCACAAAGGGAAAAAGAGTGGAGTGAGGTCTGGTGATCGTGCAGGCCACTCCACAGCATGAGCCATCCCAACCATCCGGGGACAGAGTGAAAAACGTGTACTTTTATTTAAAAGGGCATATCTTCAAAAGTTGTGGGCCGATTGAAAGAATTGTTGTGGTTTATTAAAGCTAACGATTAAAGGTTTCTTTACATACCAAAATATATTTAATCAACTTTTCATAAATAGGAGAACAATAGGTCGCAATGAGGGGCCTCTTTTTTTGGACACCCTGTATATTCCAGCGGTTCCTCTATTATCATAAATAACGTACTCCGGTAACGTACCGCGTTTACTGCTTGTCTTGAGTCACTGAAATTCCAGTGTAGTAACAGGATTCCTTGCCCCTATAATATACATAACTTTTGTTACCAGTGTGCTACTTATCATTTTTTGAGAAAAATGCAAAATAGTCACAAATTTATCAAGGGGTGTAGTACCACCTTAAAGTACAAAAAGTACAAAAAACCTCTCCGTTATAAAGAAATAAAATTAAAATATCTTTAAATTTCCCGGTATCGGGGCTGCCATTTTCGATCATTTCTTAACGTCACTACAGCCCATGTATCGAGTGGGCAATGCTAGTTTTTCCTATGGAGGTTATCCACTTCACTCATGTGTGACTTCTTACAAATTTAGCTGGTATCCGTTGTAATCCCAATTCAATGCATGACCTCGGAGTTACCTACATGACTTTGGCATACAGCAGTTACTGTCCGTTACTCTTACGACGCGTGACCTCTACAAGCAGTGTATGTTATATGTATATGAGCATTACCTAGTTAACGTCACTGTGTGAAAAATAATAATATTTAAAGTTCTCTCTGAAATTCTAGAAAATATAGTTTTGTAACATGTCCTTAATTTTTAGCTAATTTAGGTGTTTGGAAATATTCGCACTTTGGTGTTTTAGGAAGGGTGTGTAAACGACAGATAGCACCAAAAATATGAAGAAAATATTGCAAACCGTGTTAAGTCTACAACCATTATGTTTCTCATTTTCAAGAATGCTGGTTAACAATATGCAGACTATTGTCTCATTTCATAAACAAAGGCCAACACAGTATTGTTACCTTGTGTTTGCTTTATAATCGTTCACCCAACTGGAACTATAATACCAGCTGATTGCTCATTGCAGAGGTAAAACAGAAACATGTGTAGTGTGGATTTAACCAGAGAAGATCTGATTTAACATAGTTGAGCTGTTTTCAATGAGTGTTATCTTGGTTTAATAGCTTTTAATGGGGTGTAAGTCCTGTAAAGGTCGTTGTGAATTCTACTGTAGACATGACTTCATCATGGCGAGCTATTTTGAAAGAGTCATGGTTGCACATGTACGTTGTTTTCGATTTTCTTGTTCCGTTTCGCGCTGATTTCCGTATTGCCAAATGTCCCTTATCACATGACCTAAGTGCCCGCCCAATGTGTGCAATCTGACCTCACTACAGCCCATGTATCGAAACATGGCGACTTCCACTGATGATTTTATTAATTCATTACACTAATTAGCAAAGTGTTTGATTCTACCAATACCGTCAATGTAACAAGAAGGCAAAATTATGTCCTTTTAAAAAAATCGTCCAGCTGTTTCCTTAATGATCAATCAGACTTGATACATTATATGTTGACAAGGAAAGCCAAATTAAATGTATTCAATCGTTATTGAATTTCAATTGTATCCTATTTCAGAGCGCAAGAAACATTTGAACTGTCTTATCATAAATCAAAATATTTATTTTATAAATGTATGATTTATTTAATAAACTTTTGAATAGATATTAATGAATGTACTTTGAGTACTGATAACTGTGACGCAAATGCTGCCTGCACCAATACCGCTGGTTCCTTTACATGTGCATGTAATGCCGGTTACAGTGGAGATGGAGTAACATGCGCAGGTGGGTCTATGTTTTTTGCGATATCTTCATTTTATATATTTATTTCGAATAATTGTCACCTATATATATATATACGCGAGTCAAAATATTGAATTTTTGAACATTTGAACTTATTATCATAAATCAAAATCTTTGTTTTATAATGCACGATTTATTTCATAAACTTTTGAACAGATATTAATGAATGTACTTTGAGTACTGATAACTGTGACGCAAATGCTGCTTGCACTAACACCGTTGGTTCCTTCACGTGTGCATGTAATGTTGGTTACAATGGAGATGGAGTAACATGCACAGGTTAGTCTATTTTGTGCCATATCACCATTCTATTTATTTCAAATAATTGTCACCTATACGCTAGTGAAACAACTTTTTGGAAATGGTGCATTAGATGTCGAAATTTTCTAGTATAATTGCATTATTTTTACTTTCAAAGCAAATTCGTTTTATTACCGATAGTTGTGATTCGATCAATCAAAAATGATGTATTATGTTGCCAAGGAAAGCCAATATAACTTTATTAAAGTGTTACTTGGTTTCAATTATATCATGTTTTAGGGTACATGAAATGTTTAACTTTTCTTTTGATCATACTTCAAAATCTGTGTTTGAGCTAATACATGTGACTTATTTCATACATTTTGTACTTTTACAGACAATAATGAATGTACTTTGACTACTGGTAACTGTGATACAAATAGAAGATAAAGATATTGATGCCTACATTAACAAAACTCGTGTAGAAACATTATCAAATGAAGAAACAATCGAATGTGAAGGGCTACTAACAATTGAAGAATGTACAAAAGCAGTACAAACACTTAAACTTAATCGATCACCCGGAATTGACGGATTAACTCCCGAATTTTATAAATGTTTTTGGTCTGATATAAAGGAAATGGTTACGAACTCCCTAAATGAAGGTTTTGAAAGAGGTACATTGTCATTCTCTCAGAGACGAGGAATTATCAACCTACTTTACAAAAAAGGTGATAAAAACAATTTGGATAATTTTCGACCTATAACTTTGTTAAATTATGATTATAAAATATGTACTGCTGTGCTATCAAATCGAGTCCAAAATAGTCTTAAAAAGATTATAAGTGAAGAACAATGTGGATATGTTAAAGGTCGTTTCATTGGACAAAACATAAGAATTATTGAGGATGTTGTTGAATATTGTAATGGTAAGAATAATGAATGCGCTATATTATTTATTGATTTCCAAAAGGCTTTCGATTCGTTGGAAATAAATTTTCTGTTGAAGTGTCTAAAAGATTTGGTTTTGGCTCGCAATTTTTAAAATGGATAAAAACCATTTATGCCAATATAAATAGCTGCATTTCAATGAATGGATGGTTATCAAGATCATTTGAATTAAAAAGAGGTATTCAAGGCTGTCCATTATCGGCCTTATTATTTATTATGGCGGCGGAATTTATGTCAATAAATATTAAAGATAATGTAGATATTAAGGGTGTCTCTTTCAAAGAGGAACCAGACCTACAAATTAAAATTGTTCAACTAGCAGATGACACCACTGTATTTGTAAATGACATGGATTCTGTTAAAAATGTTGTGGAAGAAATTGAGAAGTTCAGTTTTCTTTCAGGAATAAGTATAAACAAACAAAAAAATGAGGGAATGTGGCTGGGAATAAATAAACCCTCGAATTTAAATCCCGATTTTAAATGGACCGAAGGTCCAGTGAAATGTCTTGGTTTATATTTTGGAAAGGATAAGAAGATTACTGAGGACCTTAACTGGAAACCTAAATTGACCAAATTGCAAAAACCTTAATTAGCTGGAAAGCGAGAAAACTAACATATTATGGTAAAATAACGATTATCAAAACGCTGGGTATCTCACAAATACTTTATAATGCCAGTAATCTAAATGTACCAGAGTATGTTGTTAAGAACGTACACAAACAAATTTTTAATTTCCTTTGGGGTTCAGAAAGAGAAAAGGTTAAAAGAAAAACAATAACAGGTTATATGGAATATGGTGGTTTGAAGATGATAAACTTAGAGCATCAAATAGCTGCTTTAAAAATAAAATGGATTTCTAGAATTTTAAATGGAAATAACAATAATGCTATATGGAAGAAAATATCACAACATTGGTTCAAACAGCTTGGTGGCTTGTCTTTAATACTCGAGTTTAATTGTAATGCGAAAGACATAAAAGAAATCGTGTATGACAAGATGCCTCTGTTCTATGAAGAGGTTTTAAAAGCTTGGTATACACTGCAAAACAGACAAAGGAAAAACATTTCTGTAAACAATAATACTGTATTATGGGGCAATACAAATATAAGACATAAAAATAAAGTTCTTTTCTTTAAGGAATGGATTAATGCAGGTGTAATAAGCATGAAAGACATTGTTACAAATAATAGGTTTTTAAATTTAAATGAACTATCTCAAATTATTAAAAATCCACTGAACATGTTCTTATTTCACAAATTAATGCATGCTATTCCGGAAAACTGGAAAAAGGGGGTCAGGAGTAATTCTATGCCCTCCTGTAAAGAAAAATCGTTCACTATTTTTGAATTTCGGAATAAGCAATATATCCAATCTTGAAACGAAAGAAATTTATAGTATGTTAAATACTGATCTGGAGAAGCCTGTGTGTATTCAGTATTGGGAAAAACATGGTGTGTATGAAAGAGTGTGGGAAAATGTATTTCAATTCAAAATTCGAAACAGAATTGAAAATAGATTGGGGCAATTCCAATTTAATGTGTTATACAATCTTATTCCATGTAAAAGGAATTTGTATTTATGGAAACTTAGTAATTCAGATACATGTGATTTTTTGTAATAGTACAGATAATTTGGAACATTTGTTTATGTGTTCAAATAACAACGTATTCTGGATTAAATTTTCAAACTTTATTTGTCAAATGGAAAATTGCAACTTGTTTAAAATAAACCTGGAAAACATTTTATGTGGGTGGGATATTGAAAATAATGAAAAACATTTAGCTAATATTTTAATTGTTTTGGGGTGTTTTGCTATTTACAAATCTAGAATAATATACAATGATACTGGAAAATCTGTACCTATATTGATGTTATTTATTCAGGAAATAAAAAGAATTGATCAATATAATGTTGAATACAAAACGAAAACTGAGGATAAATATAGATAAAGAAAAATGGAATTATAGTAAAATATATTGGAATATTAAGTAATGATACTACATTTATGATAATGGCACGAAGAAAGAAAAAGAGAAAGAAAGAATATAGAAAATTTCATAAATAAAGGCGTATTTCTAGACAATTTATTTGTCAAAGATAAAAAAACTGTGATACAAATGCAACTTGCACTAATAACGCCGGGTCGTGCACATGTACATGTAATGCCGGTTATAGTGGAGATGGAGTAACATGCACAGGTATGTTAATTTCTTGAAATATCACCATTTTATTGTTTCGAAAAACTACATTTTTGAAATGATGCATTGCTATCTAAATATTCAACTATGGTTGTTTTATGTTTTAAAAACAATTCATTTTAGTACCAATGTTAATGATCAATCAAACTCGATACATTATGTTGCCAAGGAAAGCCAATTTAAATGTATTCAAACGTTATTGAATTTAATTATATAATGTTTAAGAACATAAGAAACATTTGATCTTTTATTTATCATTAATCCAAATATTTGTTTTTAATGTATGATTGATTTAACAAACTTGTGAATAGATATTAATGAATGTACTTTGAGTACTGATAACTGTGACGCAAATGCTGCTTGTACGAATACCGTTGGTTCCTGTACATGTACATGTAATGCCGGTTACAGTGGGGATGGAGTAACATGCCCAGGTTAGTCTATTTTGTGTCATATCACCATTCTATATATTTCAAATAATTTTCACCTATATGCGATTCAAACTGCTTTTGAAATGGTGCATTCCTATTGAAATTTTCTAGCATGATTGCTTTAATTTGACTTTCAAAGCAAATTCCGTTTTAGTACCAATAGTTGTAATTTTATCAATCAAAAGGGATACATTATGTTGCCAAGGAAAGCCAATTTTACTTTATTTAAGGTTAATGAGTTTTAATAATATCATGTTTAGAGTACATATTTTAACTTTTCTTTTGACCATACCACATAATTTGTGTTTTACCTAATAATACATATGACTTATTTGATACATTTTGTACAGATATTAATGAATGTACTTCGAATACTGATAACTGTGACGCAACTGCTACTTCCACCAATACCGTTGGATCCTTCACATGTATATGTATAAATGCCGGTTACAAGTGGAATGGAGTAACATGCACATGTTAGTTTAGTTTGTAACATATTGTCATTCTATTTATTTCAAATAATCGTATACGCAAGTCAACTTACCTTTTGAAATGGTGCATTCATATCGAATTTTTTTACTATTATTGCTTGAAGGGCTCGGTCACCTACCTTTGCATATTACTTTATGTGGGGCTTGAGTGCACATCAGGCACACCAAATTGCATTCTGAATATGAGGATTGCCCTTCAAAAGACCTCACATTTTTAGGTCTTTTATGAAACTTCATTACGAAAGGTCAATGTTTTCATATGATGGTCGGCTCCACCACCCCCACCCCCAGCTTCATACACTTTAAGTTCAAATTATTAGATTGATAAAGTCTAACTCGAGGACTGCTAAATGTCAAAAATATCCATTTTAATAATGTACCATACAATTTGAATTATATCGCGAATTAAAAAAAGAAAAAAAAAACACACACAAAAAAAAGCACAATTATTTGATATCAGAAGAACATTTCTCGTATTCAGAATGCAATTTGGTGTATCTGATATGCTCTGTGCAAAGATTGGTGACCAAACCACTAAGTTGACTTTCGAAGCAAGTTCGGTTTAGCACCAGTATTTGTGATGTGATCAATCAAAATGATACAGTAAGCAATTTATACGATATTTAGTGAACTTTAATCCTATCATACTTAAGAGTAAGAGTACAGTGACCATTAGAATGTTATTGTCCACGTTGATACGTGGCATACTTTCAAATTTGCCGCAAAACAGGTGAAAGAAGGTATGTCAAATTTATTATTAAAATGAGTTTTCTGCATTTGAATTGTGATACGCATAAATCAGAAACACTATGACTTTCGTGGTTATTTTCTTAACTTAGGCCATTGATGGCCGGATGAAGAAGTCATTGTAATGTTGTAATGTAATGTAAATTGTAATGTTGGATGCTTCATCACCGAAAACTTTCACCACATCAATTTTCATCGCATACACTTTCATCAACGTCCCGGTGTCATTCCACAACTAGAGACTTGTCCCTCTGTCCTCGTAGAACTGTCTTTAAATTACAAGGCTGCCATTTCAATTCTTATACTGTTCCGGTTGGTTGGGAAGATAATCATACACTGTAAAATAATACCGTCATTTTACGGCACTTTTCCGTAAACTTTATGGTTTATACTGTAAAATTGAATTACAATTTCACCGAAAATAGGCATGCTAGTACCGTATGTTCATCCAGGTTAGTTTATTCTTGTACAAAATGTTTCTATTTCAATATTCCAGTTTGCGTCGATTATCTGGGAATGTCAAATCATGACATACCAGATGAGAATATTAATGCATCGTCGGTGCATAGACCAAGCTACGTACCAAAATATATAAGGCGCAATGGTGTCAGCTCTTGTATAGCGTCTAATGGTCAGACAGGAACAATTTGGATACAAGCTGATATAGGTAATCACATCCCAGCAAACACAAAACGTTTCGACATCATTCGCAAAAGGTTGTCAGAAAACGTTTAAATGTCGGGTTATATAAAGGGACATTAATGGTATAGAACGTTTTCATAACATTAAATAACATTTGTTGGTAATTTACTGCACAGAAACACAAATGTTTTACAAAAAACATTTAAATGTCGGGTTATTATAAAGGGTATAAAAACGTTTTAATAGCATTCCAAAAACATTTTTGAAAACTTGGTACAAATAAATCTAAACAGAATGTTATTTTGGGGTTGAAAAAATATTTTGCAAAAAATGTTAGCCCAAAATATATACAATAACGTTTTTAAAATGTTTTCACGACCTTTATATAACTCGACATTTAAATGTTATTAAAACGTTTTGTAAAAACATTTTAAGAACATTTCTGTGTTTGCTGGCAAATATTTTAATATAATGTTATTTAAGTGTTGACAAAATAATTGCCAAAATGTTTGCAAAAATAGTTTACAATGACAGTTTCGAAAACATTTTAAAAATAATGTTGTAGTGTGTTTTTTGTACAAAACGTTTTCACTGACCTTTTATATAACCTGACATTTTAATGTTATTAAAACGTTTTTACCTAAAAAAAAACCCAAAATATAACTTTATTTAAAACGTTTTAAAAAACGTTTTTGTGTTTAACTGGCATTACACTATGTAAAATTTGTAGCATTTTCTAACCAAATTTATTTTGTATAGACTCCCGATAATTAAATGAAAAAAAATGATGAACAAAACAAAATGAGAACATGTATAAATGGAATGGTTCAAATCATCAGGACTACTAATCATGGAATAATCCGTATCAATGTCGCGAAACGTTAATTTAGGAACATCGGGAAGCTAGTGTGGGCCTTCCACTTTGCACCTCAACCACTTAATCTAAGCTTCAACCTTGGTTTCAAAACGTATTCTATGGCGTTCATGTTCACGTTACGGGTACTATTTCAATTTCTTTTTATCACTTAGGTTACCAGACCAATGTAACTCAGTGGTGTTATAAATACAGGGTGACACATCCGGAATATCTCCTTGCCCTGACTGGGTATGACGTCATTCAAAGTGCGTCAACATTCGTGACTACCAGCAACGGAGGTGTTTGTTGCAGGATCAACAAAATGGAGACGCGATTGTAAGTAGATATTTTTTTACTGAGACGATTCGTCGACTCCAGGTTTATATAGGTTAATGCGTATCACTTGTTGAATTACAAATAATGCACGCAGTAGATGTTGATGCGTCTAATGCACGAGCCCCGAAAGGGGTGCATTAGACGCATCATCTCAGTACAAGTGCATTATTTTGTACAAATTCTCGAGCAACAAGTGATACGTATTTATTAACCTATTTCATACACGACTACTTTGCTATTTTTATAACAAAATTGTCACTAAAATGTTGGAAAATACAAGCAAATATTAATGCATCAACCGCAAGGAAAATGAATCAATCCTACGCAATGCGAACGCGTGCGAAAGTACTGCGCGTTGTACGTGGAGCGTGCGCCCGTGCAATTATATAATATTAATTTGCCCGCGTATTTTTCTAACGGCTTTTCTGATTGGCTATGTGGTTCTAAGAGTGTATGAAATGCTATTATATGCTCATAGACATGCAGACCATCCAATGTATAGTTGTTATATATTTTTTGTTACACACTGAAATAATATTCTCTCTCCTACAGATATTTCCAGGCAACGTTGACAGGCGCACCCAG